>NC_084471.1:55225064-55528094 GCF_027409185.1 Cynocephalus volans | reverse complement strand
CTTCATGACCTTAGATAGACAATGTGTTCTTATGTATTACATCAAAAGCATAAACAAGAGAAAAAAAATAGCTTGGACTTAATCGAAATTAAAACTTTCATGTTTCACAGGATACTATCAAGAAAGTGAAACGATAGCCCACAGAATGGGAGGAAATATTTACAAATTATGTATCTGCTAAGGATATATATACACACACATATATACACATTTATATACACATATTGTATATATACATATACACACAGTGCTTGTGGGAATGTAAAATGGTAGAGTCATTTTGAAAAAGTTTGTCAGTTCTTCAAAAAATTAGACATAGGGTACCAGTGCAATCAATCAAAATCCTAATATTTCTTTATAGAACTTGACAAGCTAATTCTAAATATCTTTTTAATTGTTGATAAAGTATGGGTTGGAGGAAGCAGCTTATGGGTATGGCAACCTGAGACCCAGAAGTAGGCATAATTACCCACCTATCACAGGGGCATCTGGATAACCAAGGTCTCCACACAATGGACCTGGTGCTACAAAATGCCTATGCGAGTGGAACAGACCAAAATGTCTGTTTCCTGTAAAGAGAAGAAAAGAGACAACTGAACTATGTATGCCCATTTCTTATCTTAAATTCACTAAGCAGACAAGTCACTCTACTTTCCTTGAGGAAGTTTGAAACCAGGAGCTGTACAAAGAGGCAGAAGAGTGTTTAGGAAAAATCTTTCTCATGAAAACCAGAAAAGTGTGGAAGATGCATTTCTTCACTAATAGCTGGATAGGATATAAAGACTTTGCAGGATCCAGATACATACTGTCAAATTACTTTCCAACAAGATTTTACTAAATAATTTGTAATTTTACCAAAGAAATGTGAAAGTGACCAGCTATTTTTTGCAAAAAAGCTGCTGGGATTTTGATAAGAATTGCATTGAATATGCAGACCAATTTGGGGAGTGTTGCCTATAATTTCAGTTTAAATTTCCTCTTTAATCAAAAGTTATTTTAAAAATTTGCTTATCCTTTTGTTGTACTCTATTTTTATTATAACATGATTAGAAAGTGTGAGTTTATGAGTTTTGTTGTTTGGATTTCGTTGAAATAAATCATCTTTGTTTTCTGATCCAAAATCCATTTATTTGATAATATCCCATAGACATTTGGGTTTTTTGTTTGCTTTTTTTATTTTTTGTTTTTTAAAGGTGACTGGTAAGGGGATCTCAACCCTCGTCTTGGTGCTGTCTGCACCACACTCAGCGAGAAGCGTACCCACCATCCCTATATAGGATCCAAACCCATGGCTTTGGTGTTATCAGCAGCACACTCTCCCGAGTGAGACATGGGGCCAGCCCATCCCATAGACATTTGAAAACAATGCTTATCTACAATCATGTATGTGTCTGTATATACATATGTGCATGCTTTTAAATCATGTTATTTAAATCCTGCTTTATTTTTGTTTACTTGATATGTAAATTTATGAGGCTTCCACTATGATTATAGATTTGGGATTTCAGGGCTCTCAGCATAGCTTGCAGTATGAAGTACCAACAGAGCAGTCACTCAACAAAGTTTAGTTTATCCTTTCAGCTATAAAATGACCGGTTAGAATTCAAGCTGAGGGCCCAGCCCAGCTGAGTGTGTGCCAACCACCCCCCAGAGAGGCCCAAGTCCTGCTGAGACCACATGCCCTGTGGTGCCAATGCACAACTGAGCACGTAGGCCTTGCTGCCACCAGACCCCATCCCCAGCCCAGCTGAGTGCATGCCGACCAGAGAGGCACTGCCCCCCAGAGGCTCGAGACCCGTGGTGTCCACAGGCCCCCTGGCACCAGCGCACGACTGAGCAGGTGGGCCTCACCACGGCTGGCCCCAAACCCCAGCCTGGCTGAGTGCATGCTGACCAGAGAGGTGCCCTCTGGAGAGGCCCAAGCAGGCACTGAGGCAGTGGTGCCAAATTGGCAACCCTGGCAGGATCCTTGCCAAACAATAGTGTCAAACCAGTGGACCCTGAAATCCCTTGCTTCAATGACTAAACATCAAAGAAAAGATACCAGAAACACGAAAAATCAAGAAAGTACACCACCAATGGGTAATAACTCTCAAGCTCAAGATCCCGTAGAACAAGAAGCCTTTGAAATGCCTGACAAGGAATTTTGAGTGATAATTCTAAGGAAACTAAATGAGATGCAAGAAAACTCAGCTAGACAACATGATGAAATGAGGAAAAGCATACAGGACCTGAAAGAAGAAATCTACAAGGAAATCAATGCCCCGTAAACGAATGTAGCAGAGCTTGTCAAGCTGAAGAATTCATTCAACAAAATAAAAAACACAACAGAAAGTTTAAGCAGAAGAGAGAACTTCTGACCTTGAAGATGGGCTGTTTGAAATAACACAGGCAGACAAAAAAAAAGAAAAAAGAATTTAAGACATTGAAGAAAATCTAAGAGAGATGTCAGACAAACTTAAGTGCTCAAATATCCGAGTCATGGGTATTCCAGAAGAGGAGGAAAAAGGAGATTGCATTGAAAACATATTCAACAAAATAGTGGCAGAAAACTTCCCAGGTATAGGAAAAGACACACATCTTAAGATTCAGGAAGCTCAAAGATCCCCAAATGTATTCAACTCAAAAAGGTCTTCTCCAAGACATGTTATAGTCGAACTGGCAAAACTCAAAGACAAAGAGAGAATCTTAAAAGCTGCAAGAGAGAAGTGTCAAATCACCTATAAGGGAGCCCCAATCAGACTAACATCAGACTTTTCATCACAAACCCTAAAAGCCAGAAAGGAATGGGATGATGTATACAAAATACTAAAATACAGAGATTGCCAGCCAAGAATACTTTATCCCGCAAGGCTATACTTCCAAAATGAAGGGCAAATAGAATATTTCTCAGACAAACAAAAACTGTTGGAGTTCAGTACCACACAACCACCCTTACAAGAAATTCTCAAGGGAGTACTGGGTTTGGTACCTGAAAAATAACTACCACTGCCATAAAAATTCAAGAAAAATCAAAACCCACTAGTAAAATAAAAATGCGTGAATGAAGAGAAAAAAAAGTTTATCTACAACCCAAGAAACCAACAAATACAGAAGACAAACAGTAAATCAGAAAGAAAGGAACAAAAGACACTTAAGACATTCAAACAAAAATCAGTAAAATCCTAGGAGTAAGTCAATACTTTTCAATAACAACTCTTAATGTAAAAGGATTAAATTCCCCAATCAAAAGACACAAACTGACTGGATTGAAAAGGAGGACCGAACTATATGCTGCCTTCAAGAGATCTACCTCACCTATAAAGACTCACATAGACTAAGAGTGAAAGGATGGAAAAAGATTTACCATGCAAACAGAAATGAAAAACGAGCTGGAGTAGTGATTCTTATATCTGATAAAACAGACTTTAAACTAAAAACCATAAAAAGAGATAATGAGAGCCACTACATAATGATAAAAGTATTGATCCATCAGGAAGACATTACAATCATAAATATGTACGTACCCAATGTTGGAGCAGCCAGATTTATAAAACAAACTCTATTAGACCTAAAGAAGGAAATAGACACTAATACCATAACAGCAGGGGACCTGAACACCCCACTATCAATATTGGACAGATCATCTAGGCAAAGAATCAGTAGAGAAACACAAGATCTAAACAAGACTCTAGACCAATTGGAATTGGCAGATATCTACAGAACATTCCATCCAACAACCTCAGAATATTCATTCTTCTCATCAGCACATGGATCATTTTCCAGGATAGATCACATATTAGGTCACAAATCAAGTCTCAACAAATTCAAAAAAATTGGAATTATCCCATGTATTTTTTCAGACTACAATGGATTAAAATTAGAAATCAATAACAAACGAAATTCTGGAAACTATACAAACACATGGAAATTAAGCAGCATTCTACTTAATGACATATGGGCCCAAGAAGAAATCAAACAGGAAATCAAAAAATTTATTGAAACTAATGAAAACAATAATACATCATAGCAAAACCTGTGGGATACTGCAAAGCAGTACTAAAGGGGAAATTCATTGCATTAAATGCTTACTTCAGAAGAATGGAAAGATGGCAAATGAACAACCTCACACTTCACCTTAAAGAACTAGAAAAACAAGAACAATCCAAACCCCAAGTTAGCAGATGGAAAGAAATCATTAAGATCAGAGAAGAACTTAATGAAATTGAAACCCCCAAAATGATACAAAAGATCAATGAATCATAAAGTTGGTTTTTTAAAAGATAAATAAAATTGGCAAACCTTTAGCACAGCTAACTAAAAAAAGAAGAAAGAAGACCGAAGTAACAAAAATTAGAAATGACAAAGGTGATATTACAATGGATACCTCTGAAGCACAAGGAATCATTAGAGACTACTATAAACAACTATATGCCAACAAATTTGAAAATCTGGAGGAAATGGATTAATTTCTGGACACACACAAACTACCAAAACTGAGCCAAGATGATGTAGAAAATCTGAACAGACCAATAACAATAAAAGAGATTGAAGCTGTTATCAGAAGGCTTCCAGCAAAGAAAAGCCCAGGACCAGATGGGTTCACTGAAGAATTCTACCAAACATTCAAAGAGGAATTGACACTAATTCTTTACAAATTATTCCAAAAGTTTGAAACAGAGGCAATTCTCCCAAACTCATTCTATGAGGCAAACATCACCCTGATATCCAAACCAAGTAAAGATACAACTAAAAAAGAAAACTACAGGCCAATATCCTTGATGAATATAGATGCAAAAATCCTCAGTAAAATACTAGCTAACAGAATACAGCAGCACATACACAAAATTATACAACATGATCAAGTGGGATTCATCCCAGGGATACAACTTTGGTTCAACATATGCAAATCAATAAATGTGATACACCATATCAATAAAATCAAACACAACAACCATATGATCATCTCTATAGATGCTGAAAAAGCATTTGATAAAATTCAACACTCATTCATGAGAAAGACTCTCTACAAGTTAGGTATAGATGGAAAGTATCTAAACATAATTAAAGCCATATATGATAAACCCACTGCCAAAATCATCCCGAATGGGAAAAAGCTGAAAGCTTTCCCCTTAAGAACAGGAACTAGACAAGGATGCCCACTCTCACCACTCCTATTCAATATAGTGTTGGAAGTACTAGCCAGAGCAATCAGAGAAGAGAAGGAAGTAAAGGGCATTCAGATTGGAAAAGATGAAGTCAAACTCTCCCTGTTTGCAGATGACATGATCTTATATATCAAACAGCCTATAGCCTCCACAAAACAACTCTTGGAGTTGATAAATGATTTCAGCACAGTAGCAGGATACAAAATCAACACACAAAAATCAGTAGCATTTCTTTTCTCCAACAGTGAACATGCAGAAAGAGAAATCAAGAAAGCCTGCCCATTTACAATAGCCACCAAAAAAATAAAATACTTAGGAATTGAGTTAACCAAGGATGTGAAAAATCTCTACAACAAGAACTACAAACCACTGTTGAGAGAAATTAAAGAGGACACAAGAAGATGGAAAGATATCCCATGCTCTTGGGTTAGAAGAATCAACATCATGAAAATGTCCATACTACCCAAAGTGATATACAAATTCAATGCAATCCCCATCAAAATTCCAATGACATTTTTCTCAGAAATGGAAAAAACTATCCAGATATTTATACGGAATAACAAAAGACCACACATAGCCAAAGCTATGCTGAGCCAAAAAAAAAAAAGTTGGAGGCATAACACTACCTGACTTTAAACAATACTAGAAAGCTATAATAACCAAAATAGAATGGTACTGGCATAAAAACAGACACACTGATCAATGGAATAGAATAGAGAATCCAGAAATCAACCCACACACCTACAGCCATCTGATCTTTGACAAAGGCACCAAGCCTATATACTGGGGAAGAGACTGCCTCTTCAGCAAATAGTGCTGTGATAGCTGGATATCCATATGCAGGAGAATGAAACTAGACCCATACCTCTCACTATATACTAAAATCAACTCAAAATGGATTAAACAATTAAATATATACCCTGAAACAATAAAACTTCTTAAAGAAAACATAGGAGAAACACTTCAGGAAGTAGGACTGGGCACAGACTTCATGAATACAACCACAAAAGCATGGGCACCCAAAGGAAAAACAAATAGGATTATATCAAACCAAAAAGCTTCTGCACAGCCAAAGAAACAATTAACACAATTAAAAGAGAACCAACAGAGTGGGAGAAAATATTTGCAAAATATACATCTGACAAAGGATTAATATCCAGAATATAAAAGGAACTGAAACAACTTTACAGCAAAAAAACAAGTAACCCAATTAAAAAATGGGCAAAAGAGCTAAATAGGCATTTCTCAAAGGAAGATATACAAATGGCCAATAGACACATGAAAAAATGCTCAATATCACTTGGCATTTGGGAAATTCAAATCAAAACCACACTGAGATACCATCTCACACCAGTTAGGATGGCTAATATCCAAAGGACTGTGAATGATAAATGCTGGCGAGGTTGCAGAGAAAAAGGAACTCTCATACATTGTTGGTGGGACTGAAAAATGGTGCAGCCTCTATGGAAAATGGTATGGAGGTTTCTCAAACAATTGCAGATAGATCTACCATGTGACCCAGCTATCCCACTGCTGGGAATATACCCAGAGGAATGGAAATCATCAAGTCGAAGGTATACCTGCTCTCCAATGTTCATTGCAGCACTATTTACAATAGCTAATAGTTGGATCTATCCCAAATGTCCATCATCGGATGAGTGGATATGGAAAATGTGGTATATCTACACAATGGAATACTACTCTGCTATAAAAAGGAATGAAATACTGCCATTTGCAACAACATGGATGGACCTAGAGAGAATTATATTAAGTGAAATGAGTCAGGCACAGAAAGAGAAATATCACATGTTCTCACTTATTTGTGGGAGCTAAAAATAAATAAATACACAATAAACCGGGGGGGGGAGGGAGGCCAGAAGACACAACAATTACAATTCCTTGAAGTTGATACGACAAGTGGACAGATATGAGTTTGTTGGGAGCGAAGGGGGTGAGGGAGGGGGGAAGGCGTTTTCAGTAATGGACCACAATAATCAACCACAGTGTATATTGACAAAATAAAATAAAATTAAAAAAAAATTAAGATTCTTGATTTGTAAGTACTTTTGTATTTCTAACAGTTTAAAAAATATATATGTAAAAACCATGTTGTTAGACTAGAAAGATTAATAACTTGTTTTTATCATTTGCTTTTTTCCTTCCACTTTTTTCCTTCCAGTGGTTAAAGGACATAGTATATCCCTTCAAAATTTTTTGACACACATTGAATTTCTATTTTAATAATCAATAGCTGACTTGAACCAACATTCTCTCAAGAAGACATTAAACTTTACTGCTCTTTCCATATCCCTTCTATGGCTAGCTCTTCATTAATTCCCTTCTTGAAATAATCTGGGATTTTATTTCTGGAAAATTAGTTCTTTAAATTGTGTATTAATAATTAATTAGTCATAATTATAACTTTTGCAGAGTCCTTTATTGTGATAAATAACACATGTAAAGTGTTTGCCATGATGCCTGTCACATATTGATCGCTCAATAGTGTTTACAATGATGATGAAGAGGATTACCAATATTATTATCATTCTGCACAGGGCCCTTTTTCTCTCTATACAAGCTGTTTTTTGGTAATCTTATCTTCAGCTTTTACTACCACTTCTGCCTGGATGATTTCCAGACATACAGTACCTACCTAGACACTGCTCCTGGGTATCCTTGTTTTATTTTCAATTTCTATTATAAATCACCACTTAAATGTTCCATCAGAACATCAAGCTCAACACATCCAAATTAAACCATCTCCTAACTTCCTAATTTCTGTTAACAGAACAAGCATTCTACCCTTTCTCTGATCTGGAAACCTTGCAAGTATCTTTGCTGCTCCTCTTAACTTGCCCACATCCCTCAGCATGATAGTTGAGCCCAATGCCTATATCATGTAGGTGCTCAGTTAATGTTTGCCTTCTTCCTTCTCCTTTAATTTTACTGTATTGCTAAACTCTGTGAAAGAAAATGCTGCTCCTATTAACCTTCCTCTTTATGACTGTCTCCTTTTGATGTATTTTTCATTTAGTATGGAGTTAGGCTCCTAGTTTTCCTCCTCAAACTAAAACTTCTTCACAGCAAACAATCAACAGAGTGAAAAGAGAACCTGTGGAATGGGAGAAAATATTTGCCAACCAAATATCTGATAAGGGGCTAATATCTAAAATATATAAGGAACTCAATAGCAAAGAAACAAATAACTATTTAAAAACAGGTAAAGGACTTGCATAGACACTTTTCAAAAGAAGACATACGAATGGCATAAGAAAAAATCCTTAACGTCACTAATCTTCAGGGAAATGCATTTCAAATTGTCAAAAAGACAAAAGGTAAGTGTTGGCAAGGATGTGGAGAAAAGGAAACCCCTGTACACTACTGGTGGGAACGTAAAGTGGTACAGCCATATGGAAGACAATGTGGAGGTTCCTGAAAAAATTAAAAATAGAACTACCATGTGGCCCAGCAATTCCACTTCTGGGTATATATCCAAAGGAAATGAAATCAGTAATTCAAAGACATACATGCACTCCTAGATTCATTGCAACATTATCTACAACAGCCAAGATATGGAAACAACCTAAATGTCCATTGATGCACGAATGGATAAAAAAATGTGGTGTGTGTATACATATATGTACATATGCACAATGGAATATTATTCAGCCTTACAAAGAAGGAAATTCTGCCATTTGTGACAACATAAATGATTCTGGAGGACATTATGTAAATGAAATAAGTCAGGCAGAGAAAGACAAATACTGCATGAGCTCACTTATATGTGAAATCTAAAAAAGTGGAACTCATAGAGGCAGAGAGTACAATGGTAGTTACCAGGGATTGGGGGTGGCAGAAATGGGGAGACTTGGATCAAAGGGTCCAAAGTTTTAGTTGTGCAAGCTGAATAAGTTCTGGAGATCTAATGTACAGCAATGTGACTCTAGTTAACAATCTTATTGTACAACTGAAATTTGCTAAGAGGGTATTCTTAAGTGTTCTCAGCACATAAAAAAAGGAAAGGAAAAAATGCTAACTATGTGAAGAGATTGATATGTTAATTTGCTTGACTGTGGTAATCATTTCACAATGTATACGTATATCAAAACATCAACTTGCACACCTTAAATATAGTCGTGTGTTCCTTAACAACAGTGATACCTTCTGAGAAATGTGTTGTTAGGTGATTTTGCTGTTGTGTGAATACCATAGAGTGTACTTGCACAAACTTAGGTGGTATAGCCTACTACATACGTAGACTATATGGTATAGTGTATTGCTTCTATGTGAGAAATATGTTGTGTTATGATGTCATGATGGCTACAACGTCAACTAGACAATAGGAATTTTTCAACTCCATTATAATCTTATGGGACCATCATGGTATTTGCCGTCCATTGTTGATCAAAACGTTCTTATGCAGCACATGACTGTATATACACTTTTTACTTGTCAATCACATCTCAATAAAGCTGAAAAAGACATCATTCTGAAAGCAAAACCAAGGTTCCTGAAACAGACTATGCAAAATTAAAACTTGAGTACAAGATGGCTTGGAAAATGGACTATCTAAATAGTCGTATGTATCTGAATAACAGGAGAAGGCATCCACCATTTCTATGGTGGTAGGACTGTAGGAAAAACATACTTTGCAAGAAAACCAGACCACAGAAACAGCTGTGGCATATGAATAAAAGTCTTTCTGAATATTTGATGAAATGACAGAGGTTGCCCCGTTGCATACAATTATTTAGAAATAGTTGGCTTTCTGTGTTGACTTTGTTAATACAGAAATAATAATAACAGCTTTCAACTACTGCACTGTACAGTTGAGTAGGTATAAGAAAATAATAGAGTATAAGTTTAGGAATGCAAATTGGAACCCAATTTTGAAGTACTTTGAATACTGATATTGGGATTTTATTTAGTAAGCAGTCCATTGTAATTTTGTTGTTTGTTTTTGGTCCTGTGAGCATGATCATAGAAATGTGCTTCAAGAAAATTAACCATACAGCAGGGAGTAGGATGGATTGGGAAGAGAACCTAGTGGTAAGGATCTAGCATACGTACTTAGAGTAGGAAGCGGTCAAATAAACTAAAGTGGTAGAAATAATGGGAAAGGAGGGAAATGATGCTGATGCAAGAACTATTACAAAGGACTTAGCAACTGACCTGTAAATAATTATGATGGAGTAAAGAAGAAGCCAAAAGTAGCTCCTAAAATTTTGGTGCAGGGAGAGGAGATATGTAGCAATACTATGAAGAGAGACAGAGAGACCCAAAAGGACTTGGAAAGGTCATTCCCTTTACTCCTGTGAAAAGAGGTTTTCTTCTTACCTCTCTCATTGTTCCTTCTCAGTCTTATAAATCAGTGTCTCTTCCTTTGCCCCTTTCAAAGTTAGTACTTCAGACAATTCACAATATCTGGGCAATGAAAGTCAACTAGATACCTCTTTCTGCATAGCAAAAAGGAAAAGAATTTTGAAGGATTTATCATTTCCGGTGTTATCAGTGTAGGAAAAAAAGAGATATGGTTTTATGTTCCTGGGGGGAGTATAAATTGGGAATTTGTTTTATGATCAGAGGCACATGTACAAAATTGTTTGGATTTTTACAGTTTAAATAAACTTGACTAGAATATAATTTACACGTAAAAAAATACATCCATTGAAGTGTGCTGTTAGGTGAATTTTGGCAAAAGTGTACCCTATGTAACCACTACCCCAATCAAGATGAAGAAAATTTTAATCACTCCAAAGAGTTCACTCACGTCTCTTTGCTGTCAATCCCTCTTTATTTCCCACCAAAGGCAAACATTCTGCCTTTTGTCACTATGGATTAATCTTTCCTCTTTCAAAATTTTACATAAATAGAATCATATAGTGTATACTATTTTGTGTCTAGCTTTTGTAACTAAAAAAAGCTTTTGAAATGTATCCAAATTGGTGTGTATCAGTATGCCATTTCTTATTATTCCTGAGTAGTTCAAATGTACTTTCAGTTTTAGTAGTTCCACTACAATTTGTTTATACACTCACCCATTGATAGATGCTGTTTCCAGGTTTTGCCTGTAATAAATAAAGATATTATAAGCATTCATATTTAAATCTTTGTGTAGATATATGTTTTCATTTCTCCTGGGCAGATACCCAAAAGTGGAATTGCTAGGTTATATGGTGACTGTATTTTAAATTTACAAGAAACATCCAAAATGTGTTACCCAAGGTGAGTGTATATTTTGCATCCCCACCAGCAGTGTATGCAAGTACTGACTGCTCCACGCCCCAATACGTAGTATGGCCACTTAAAATTTTAGCCATTCTCGTAGGTGTGCAGTGATATTTAATTGTGTTTTATTTTGTATTACTCTAATAACTAGTGATGTTGACGATACTATCATGTTTTTATTGCCCATTTGTATATCTTCTTGTGAGATGTGTCTGTTTGGGTACTTTGCCCATTATTTATATTGGGTTGTTTGCCTTATAATTATTGAATTCTAAGAGTTTGAGGTATAAGTTATTTATTAGATATATGTACTGTGAACATATTATCCCTGTCTGTGATTTGCTTTTTCATTTTATTAAAGGTGTTTTTCAAAGAACAGAAGTTTTTGGTTTTAATTACATACAATTTTTAACTTTGTTTTTTAATAGGCAGAGCTTAAGGACTCTACATGTAAGAAAATGCAAGCCTCAGTTTCAGTTTACTACTTGTCTGTTCTTCATTTGGGATGCTTGAAAATTGTAGAATTGGGCTAGAGTCCAGGCAAATCTTATAAAAAACAAGAATGTGACAGCCACTTTTGTTTACATTAATAGCTGTCACTTAGTAGGTATATGCTATGCAATAAGCAGTTTGCTAAATACTTCATATTTACTGTTTCATTTAATCCTTACAAAAAGCCTTACATAAGAAACTGAAATTTAGAGTAATAAAGTGATTAGAATAAAGGCATATATATCATCAGTGGCAGAGCTAGAGTATACCTGACTCCAAAGCCCTCTGAATATTAAAATCTATGCAGTGTTTTATCTAAGAAATCTTTGTGTATTCCAAATTCCCAAATATATTTTCCTGTTTTCTTCTAGAAGTGTTATATTTTAGTTTTTACTTTTGGGTCTGTGATTCACTTGAGTTGATTTTTGTATATGGTGTGAGGAAGGATTAAAGTTCATTTTCCTTCCTATGGATAGCTGGTCATTCCTGCATGGTTTGAAATACTATCCTTTCCCCACTGAATTACCTTGACACTTTTCTGGAGAATGAATTGACCAAGTATGTATGGTCTATTTCTGGAACCACTGTTCTGTTCCCCTGATCCGTATCTCCATTCTTATACCAATACCAGACTGTATTGAGTACTGTAACTTTAGAGTGTGTCTTGAACTCACATAGTGTAAGACATCTAACTTTGTGAGGCTTCTTTTAATGTTATTTTGTCTACTCCAGGTCCTTTGCATTTTTGTATAAATTTTAGAATCAGATTATTAACACCTATTTTTTAAAAATCTTCTGGGATTTTGACTGGGCTTGCATTCAATTTAAAGGTCAATTTGGGGAGGATGGACATTTTGGTAATATTATATATTTCAATTCATGAACATAATATAACTCTACATTTAATTAGGTCTTCTTTCAATTCTCTTAGCAATGTTTTGTAGTCTTCAGTGTACACATCTTACATACGTGTCATAAAATACATTCCTGAGTATTTCAGGTTTTCAAAAAAAAAATACTGGAAGTATTAAATAAGTATAGGAAGGTTCTTGATGATTTTTCAGGTACAAAATCTTGTTATTTTTTCCTTTCTGACCTGTATACCTTTTATTTCTATTTCTTGCTTTACTACACAGGCTACGATTTCCACTACAATGTGAGCATGATGTGTTGGATATGACATTCGGCATTTATCCTCATTTATTCTAGTGTGATTTTCTGTACTGAAGTAAATTTCTACACCACCAGGATTAGATTCTATCAGTTAGATGGACCTACACATCTTTGGAAAAGTGGTGCTAAACTGGAGGCCCTCTTACAGCTGCTTTTGGATGTTTACTGATGGCAAACGTGGTTGTAGAATAGCAGGGGTTTTCTGCAGCATCCAGTCTCCAGCTTCATGGCCATCAAAGAGAGAATTGCAGTGGTGGCAGCAGCAGCTTCCTGATCTCTGGTTTACAGGTACAGTGTTTTGTTTGTTGTTTTGTTTTGTTTTTCATTTAATAATTCTAGTGGCAGATTCCTGATTCCCTACCTTCCTGATTATGGCAGGGAAAGCAACTCCTCTGGGAGGTCAGTTTCATGGTGTTCAGGGAGTGATTTCTGGATCTCAGCTTATAACCCAGTCTTCTAGCCCTTACAGTGATTTTGTAATGTTCTAATTCTTTGTATTAACTCTGTTTAAAATCCTCCAAATTGTTTCTCTTTCCGACATTGAACCCTGCCTGATACGCATGGTCAGAACAGACATTCAGCTAAGGCCTAAGTAGCCAGTAATCAGCAGAGGTGGAGATGAATAGTCAGTAAGTTCTTGGGGAGACAGGTGTGCCAGAGTCTCCATCAAAAGAAAACCAGGCTCTATCCTAGTTATCAGAGAACCAGAATACCAACTGCAAAACAGGCAGTGCTGCAACACAGCCTGTGTGAATTGGTATTTCTCTATCTTGGGGCTCTTGGGGAACCTCTTGTTCCCTATGCCTAGGAATAAATTTGGTCCCAAAGCACAAGGCAAGATTACACCTTTCGCTCAAGGTGAGGCTATCTCAGCAAGGACGATTAGAGGGATGCAGAGACAGAGAAATAAGCAGGAAAGTATAAAGTTTTAAAGAATAATTTTAAGGTGAATAAAAGGCAAAGCTGCTTCATAAAGTGCTTAGTAGATATATGGTACTCATTACCCCAAGATGTGAAATAGATACAACATCTTTAAATGTATTTTTTTCCCCATTTACAATTAAGAACTGTAAGGAACCAGACAAGTCTTCTAGCCCATTTGTCATTCAATTTAGAAATACCCTCACTGTTACTCCCTAATGGTTATTCAACTCCTGCTTGAATAGTTGGAATGACAAGGTTCATTATTTTACATACCTGGCTTCTCCATTTCTCTAATCACCAGAAAATTATTTTTTATGTTGAATACCAAATTATCTCTCTGTAATTTTTTCTGTCTGAGGGTAAGCACATGGTCTCTTGACACTAATATCTATTTCAAAGTATCTCATACCTATTTCCACTCATAAAATACCCCAGTTTCCTTGTAGGAAATTATATCTCTTCGTTATGCATGGTTTTCAGAGGAGACCGGTGTGGCTGCCTCTTACTAAGAAACAAAGGGCAAAATGCTTCCTTTCCTTGCACCCATAAAGCCAGGCATATTTATGTGACCTAGGTTTGGCCAGTTACACAAATTTTTTGAGATTTTTAATCTTGAAAGAATGTGACACAAATAGAAGGGATAGTCAGAGGTCATTCAGAGCAGAGGTCGTGTGCAAACCACACACTTTCCATGTGCAAGACAGTGGCTATACTTTCTGCTTCCAAATCAACTTGTATTACCTTACCTACTGCCTGTTTCAGGACCTAGTCCTCTAATCTCAATTCTAAGCACCCCAGACAGCCTTCCAATGGTTTAAATTTCTTAGAGTTGGTCGCTGTTGCTTGCAATTCAAAACTCTAACCAAAACACTACATATAAATAGGTGGGGCAGATAAAGGTAGAAGGTAAAGTTGGGAGTACTGTCAAATTGACTGGTGCAGTATGCTCTTGTAAATGACGTCCACAAGGCCAGATAGTTTGAAAAATTGTAGCCTGGGAATCAGCAGTCATCCTCTTCTGAGAATCACCCAAGATTTCGTACTTGCTAAGAATAATCCTTCTCACCAACCGATAACTGTTAATTTGTAAATACTCATCCTGATTCTACTTACCAGTCATTCCTTCTGAGAGGTTTGTAGAAGTCTATCATCTTTCCTCAGTGGCTCTCTGCCAACATTCCAGGATTTCTGGAAGTGATGTCTGTGGACCACCTGCATTAGAATCTCCTAAGAAGGTTGTTTAGAGTGGAGAGAGATTCCTGGGATTCATTCCAGATCTACTGAATCAGCATTTCTGCAGGGGCCCGAAGGAGTGAAAGGAGCTGGGTATCTGCGTTTTTAACATATTCTCTAGGTGAATCTCAAGTACATTAACATTTGAGAACCATTGAAACAGACTATAAAGTACTGGAGGGCAGGGAACCGTGTTTGTTTTGTTCAGGATTATATCACTGACACATTGCTTGGCACATAGAAGACATCTGTAAATAAATGCATTGAAGAATGAATAAACTGTCTTTTACATCAACAACATAATTCTGATTATATACAAATGTATAATAACAGGGATGAAGCTTGCATTGAAGAATGAATAAGCTATCTTTTACATCAACAACATAATTCTGATTATATACAAACGTATAACAACAGGGATGAAGCTTAACTTACAATTGTTGATTGTATTATATCTCATGATTATATTATAATACCAAATTATTTCTATCAGTTACTAAGAATAGTTATAATGTGTCAAAAATCAGCACATTATTGGGATACTTTTAATAGCTAGAGTTCTCCTTTGCTTTCATGTTAGCCTTGCTTTTAGCCCACATTCCAATTCTTCTTCAAATGGCATAGGTATAACCTATATGTCTTAAATGAGTCCAATTTCACTTACTCTCCTATCAGACCATTTTGAGGTAAGAGTATTTGTCTATATTTAGCCTTGCTGTTCATTTTCTATTAGTAACTTCTATTATGTTTCATAGTTGTAGAATGAAAAAAATTATTATAAGATGGATGGGATCACACATTGCATACATGTATGGAAATATCACACAGTACCCCATAAACATGTACAATTATTATATTTCAATTAAAAATAATAATAATAAAAATTTTAAATGATGTGCAAAAAGGAAAGTTTCAAAAAGATAAATTGTTTGATATGATTTTTGTAAATAGAAAAAACTAAAAAAATGCAATAAAAGAATATTCTACATGGAAAAAAAGACGAATGGAAATGTGAAGTGATTGTGGTCATGCAAATAACTTGTTAGTAGTAATTCTAAATGACTCCTCAAGAAGGAGGTAGGTCATAGTCTTTGTTTTCCTTTTCTATTTTGTAAAATATTGTTATTTTTACACTACTCACAGAACAAATATAATAGCAGTTTTATGTTTTGCAATTTATATTGCTATTTCATGAACGTTTTGAAATTCTATAACATTTCTGGCAATTATGAGCCTTGTCTTCTTCCATGACACTGAGTCAAAATGTTATGACATTGGAGGGAGAGGGGCATGTTCCTGTTGTGCCCAACCCCTACCCACAGGACAATCATTTTCCTCTTCTCTCTGCCATTGAAAGATTTTCAGCTGTGGCAAATTCCCTCCTCCGGTGTTCATTACTTCTCTCAACACTATGCATGGGTCCTGGTGCTGCCCTTTGGAGCCACAGAGATTTAGGTTATGTTTAGCCTTTTTTTTTTTCCCTCAAACAAGTCTGTTGATCACTTATATGAAATGTATCCCAAATTCAAAATATATCCAAAATCCAGACACATCTCTTTTCCTCCACTCCTATCACCCTGGTTAAAGCAATTATCAGCTGTTGCCTGATTATTGCAATAATCTCCTGACTTGTCTCCACACTTCCACGCTTGCCCACCCCGACAGCCTATTCTCAACATAACTGCCAGAATGATGCCTTGAAAATACATGAGATACAGTCCCTTGTCTACCCAAAATCTTCCACAAGTCTTTACAATCACCTAAAAGGCCCTATCCACTCTGGCATATAATAAGCACTCAATTAATTGCTTAATTGAGTAAATGACTAAATTTTAAAAACAGGCTGGCTGGTTAGTTCAGTTTGTTAGAATGCAGCCTTTTAACACCGTCATGGGTTCAGATCCCCTTAGCAGCCAGCTGCAACAGACAAATTATTCCTTCTCCTTATTCTCAAATCTGTACCCTAGTTTATCAAAAGTTCCTCTGAGGAAGTGGTTTCCAGACTTCCATTCTGGTCATCCTCTTCTACATGAATTTTAGTTTTTTGGTGTCCTTAAAATGTGGCACCAAGATGTGATCATAACACTCCAACTTTTGTATAACCAGTGAAGTTTACTCCAAACATCCTTCTATCACTGCAGCCTAGGATTGCATTAGCTATTTTGGCAGCGGTATTATAACATTGGATCACATTCTGTTTTCAGTTAATGAAAATTTCCACAACTTCACCCAGAAACTGATGTTAATTCAAATCTACCCATCCTTGCACTTATGCAGTTGGTGTTTTGAAGCTATGTCAGAACTGACCAAAAATTATCTTCTTTCATAGAATTCGATTATTTTTGTTCACAGGAATTTGTATCAATACTCTTAATTGCTCAGCTTTGCTACTATGGCAACACTCTTAGTCGTTACTATTTTTTCAGCCATTATATTTCCCATCAACTTGTCCCCTTTCCAACTGGTGTATAACACAAAAATTTCCTTTTTTAATCTTTAGCTGAGGCTATTTTGATAGATCACTTGAGAATTTCTCCTAATATGACTAATTGTAGAGAGAAAAGTTAAAGAGGATTCAGAAGGCCTGGGTATCATCCCATATTTAGTCTTGGAGAAGTAGATTAACTCTATTTCTCCATTTTATCACCTGTATGAAATGAAAATGATGATAACTTGAACCTGCTATTCAATAGAGTTATTTTAAACTTCAGTGAGATCATGGAAGTGCCAAAGAGTTATTGATATAAAACAAGAAAATGGCCAGGGACCCTAAATAGAGTTACAATCAGACTGGCTTCTCTTATTCTGCTACTTCTTTTCTTTAAAGTACAGCTCCGTAGTATGAGAACTGGTCTGCAAGTTAGGATACGTAGGTTCTAACCCTAATTTTCTCACTAACTAGTTGAGTGACTTTGAACAAATAATATAAACTGATAGGCTTTATTTCCTTAACCTAAAAAAAGTAGGATTTACCTACATACCTTCTAAGATGCCTCTCAGCTCTTTCAATTTTTAAAAATCTGTTATGCTTGCCCACGCTCAACAGTAACACAAATCTTATTTGCATATTTGTCTTCATCAGAGTACATGTCTGGTGATTTTTATGAGTCAAATATTTATGTTGCATTTCAAATAGGAGCAGAGGTTCACTCCCTTTATGAGCTAAAAGGTCTTTAAAGGAGTCCTAAAACACCAAACTGAAACCAACAAGGTTTAGTTCAAGTAATTCAAACAACCACTTGAGCTAAACTAGAAAGAATTGTCTACTTATTAAATGTAAGTTTTGTAGCTCAGATCCCTACCCAAAATCTGTGGGTATTAAAGACTTTCCTAATGATGATGCATATTGCTTAAATAAAAAAAGTTAATCTTTTTATATGAAGTTTTAAGGATGCAGGCAATAGCAATCAGTTATTTCTTCTTTACTTTGGGAAAAATGTACCACTTAGATTTTTATGCAAAAAAATCAAAATACTAACAGAACCAAACTTAATATGAGCAATAGAAAAGAATAGCAGGTCAGGACATTAATTCAAATTCTTTTTATGAATCTTATTTTCATTGAAAGCATGATTAAATAATTAAGACAATTAGAATAAATATTGTATTATTCATAACCCCACTACAGTAATGCAACTTTTTTTTCTTTATTTTTGTTGGTCACTTTTTAATTTAAAGGTATATGTTTGAGTACCTTAACTTTTTGGGAATCATCACCTGCAGGCCTTCATAGGAAGTGACCATTATCTGCAGGTACATTACTGGAGATTCTTCTGAAATTTGGCTTAGCAGCTTCTAAGACATCATTCTCTTAGTTTTTCTCTATCTCTCCACTAGCTAGATTTTACTTTCCTTTGCAGGTTCCTTCTTTTCTTCCCTATCTTTAAATTTTGAAATACTTCAGGGATCAATTCTCAGACCTTTTCTCCTTTCTATCCTGCTAATTTCCAAGAAAAATTTTTTTTGGATGAATGGTGAAGTAGCTTTACTTCCTTATTTTACAGATAGAGAAACTGAAAGACAAAATGTTAAATGACTAGTTCTATGCAGCACGATCTACTCACATGAGACAGCATGGTAAGCTAGAAGGAACAATAAATTTAGGGTCACACAACCTAGGTGTGGTTTTGAATTGCAGCCCTTAGTAGCTCTTACAAAGGACAAATGATAGAACCTTCTTGAGCCTTAGTTTTTTATTTATAGAACAGGAATAATAACACCTGTCTGTTAGAGTTGGTGTAAAGATCAAATGAGATAATAAAAAGGTTCTGAAAACTATGAGGCAATATAAAATGTAAAATATTACTACAATTAATTAACTACAGAGCTAGGAATAGAATACAAACCTCCTATCTTTGAGACCCTTGTCCATCATGTATTAATGTGAAATGTTCTCCATGACTTTTAGTATATGATTTAGGCAATTCACTCACTTGCATAGTTAGAATACAATGTAATTAACAATCACGGCATAGGTATATTGTTTACTTGAATCCTATGCCTGTTCTTCACCTGTATGAGTTATATATAGAAAAATAAAACAGATGCTTTTGCTACAAAACTTTCTTGGCCAATTCTCATAGTAATAGAGGGTAAGAATTTTGTCCAATATTTCTCAATACCATGTTGTATTTTCAGCCTGTTTATTCTGGTTTCTTCCTTAGAAGTAGTGTTAGTGGTGAATAGAAGTTGAGCAATTAAAAAGAAAAATAAACATCAGGAACTTTGTAGAGGAACACATCCTTGAGGTGCTTTAAAAGAAGTAAAGTGATAACATCAAGATAATATTATGTTACTTCTTTGATCTGCTGAAAAGTTAAGTGATATATTTCGGAGTTTTCTTTCCGGTTGTTGCATGTAGCAACAAAGCTAAGAAACAGGCTAACTGAAAAAATTTTTGTCCTCTTCCTCACCCCATTACAGACTCCTTCCTCTTTAGGGTGGGTGAGAAAGGAAGGAACTAAGTTTATTTTTACATATATTACTGTATGATTTAAGTAAGATATTCAAGATTTGGTATGGTATAGTGGAAAAACATGGAATGGAATTTGAACTCAGAGGTCCTAGGTGTCAGTTTCCCATTTGACTACTGTGAGATTTGAGTCAGGTAACTTTTCTAGCCTTCAGTTTCTTCATCTGTAAAAGATGAAGACTAGTAAAACCTACCAGTTAGGTTGCCGGAGGAATTACATGGTATTCCCCAAATAATTTAAGGCAGCGAAAAAGATGTATATCCTATTAGGAAGATAAAATAAAAATAAAATATTTTTTAAAAATGAGGCACATGAAATAAAGTTAGGAAATTTAGATGGATTTAGCAATGGGGTTAATTTATGAAATATATGCTATGTAGCCCTACACACTTGCTATGTCTGGGCCACAAATTTGAGTCTTAACTTCTTAGCTGTCATCTCAAAGGGAAAAACATGGTAAGTTACCAAACCAACAGTATCCATCTGTTAAAACTAAATAAATTTAACAGAGTTTATTTGAGGAAAGGAACACTTAATTAATTGGGAAGTATCAAAACTATAAAAAGGTCATAGGCTCCACTCACTTTTATAGGCTGAACATGAAAGCAAAGTAAAGAAATTACTTTTTTGGCTACAGTTAAGACTTTGCCTTATTTGGATATGGTCTGATAGGAGGACCCTAGCTGTATAACCAATCAGCTGGTTGGCTGTTTGTGATTGGCTGAGGCTGGTCTTTTTTTAATAAGTCAGTTATAAGAAATGCCTCCAAGTTAAGTTTTAATTTAATTTAATTTGCTTACATAAGAACTCTAGGTGCAGGGACCAACTCAGGCTAATATCTTCCTTCTTATCTGCTTTAACACATTCACAAGGTTAGAAACAAATGAGTACTTCTGTGATTCCTGAAAAAGTTCAACATAGAATTACCACGTGATCTTCAATTCCACCGCAAAGTACATACCAAAATAATTGAAAACAGGTCTTCAAAGAGAACTCAGTTTACGATGGGATTACCCCTCAATTTACGATGGGATTACATCCCAATAAAGCCATCATAGATTGAAAATATCATATGTCAAAAATGCATTTAATACACCTAACATACCAAACATCATAGCTTAGCCCGGTCTATCTTAAACATGTTCAGAACACTTATATTAGCCTACAGTTGGGCAAAGTCATCTAACACAAAGACTATTTTATAATAAAGTGTTGAATATCTCATGTAATTTATTGAATACTGTACTGAAAGTGAAAAACAGAATGGTTCTATGGGTACTCAAAGAATGGTTTCTACTTTTGTACCATTGTAAAGTCAAAAAATCGTAGGTGGAACTGCCGTAAATCAGGGACTGCCTGCACGTGTACATCAATGTTCATAGTAGCATTATTCACAATAACCAAAGGTGGAAACAACCAAAATGTCCATCAATGAATAAATGGATAAATAAAATGTGGTATAGTCATATAGTGAAATATTATTCAGCCATAAAAAGAAATGAAGTACTGATACATGCTACAACGTGGATGAACCTCAAAAACATTATGCTAAGTGAAAGGAGCCAGATATAATGGATCATATAATCCATTAATAGTTAAATCCATAGAGACAAGAAGTAGATTAGTGGTTGCCAGGGGCTGGAGGGAGATAGGGAATGACTGATTAATGGGTATGGGGTATCTTTTGGGGTGATGAAAATGTTTTGGAACTAGAAGGATGTGATGGTTGCACAACATTGTGAATGTACTAAATGCCACTAATTGTACACTTTAAAATGGTCCATTTTGGGCCAAGACCGTGGCGCACTTGGGAGAGTGCGGCGCTGGGAGCGCGGCGACGCTCCCGCCACGGGTTCGGATCCTATATAGGAATGGCCGGTGCACTCACTGGCTGAGCACCGGTCACGAAAAAGACAAAAAAAAAAAAAGGTCCATTTTATGTTAAGTGAATTTCACTTCAATAAAAAGAAAACAAAACAAACGAGTTGCTCTGGAAAATGCAACTATTTCTAATACGGAAACCAGAAAGAACATTCTTTAAGGAAATGAACCCTCAGCAGTATCTATTTGAACATAATACTGGGTTTCATATCATTCTTTAGAAGGTCCTTCAATATAAGCTAATATCATGGTTGTAAAGGGCAACATGGTGAAGGGTGTTCTACTGGGAACTGGGGGGAAGTGGGTAGGGTGGTTGGGTGTTGGTAATGTGGTCCAAGCTTCATTGGTTTTTGATTACCAGGCTTAAGGCAGAGATAAAATTTAAAACATCTAGAGGAATAGATGGACTGCCTGTCTTTCCGGAATCCATCATAAATGTTTCCCTCAGTCAAATTTTTGGAAGCTACGGAGCAGGAGTGAGTTTGAGATTGCAATCCCAAGTATCTGGCTGCAGTTAACAACAGAACCTTGTATCAGTCCATTTCTGTCACTTATAACAGAATACCTGAAACCAGGTAATTTATAAAGAAATAGAATTTATTTCTTACAGTTTTGGAGGCAGAAAAGTCCAAAGTTCAGTGAACACATCTGGTGAGGGCCTTCTCCTATGCAGCTTATGACATAGCAAGAAAATGGCTGAGCAAGAGAGAGCTAAGCTTCTCATTCGCTCTCCTTATGAGGCCATCATAACCACAACATGACCACCCATTAAACCATCAATGGATTAATCCATTCATGAGGGTACAGTCCTCACAATCTAATCACCTCTTAAAGGCTCCATCTTTTAATGACCATAATTGAATTTCCAACCCTCTTAATTTCCCACTGTTATAATGGAGATTAAGTTTCAGTCAGTTTTGCAGGCAGGGGGCAGGGGGCATTCAATTCACAGCAAACCTCATGCTTTAAAAGTTAGCCAATTTGGAAGCAGAAGTAAGACCCATTGGCAAATGAGAACATCAGAAGTGAATGTGACAGTGCTGAAGCAGTGAGGGTTCTCCTGAGAAAGTGTTGGGTATGCACAAGTACCCAAAGGGCAATTATAACTCCATACAGTTCTGTGCAATAAATCATGCTCTCAGTATCTTGAGAGAGGAGAGATTTCTTGTAGAATAAAAAAGACCATGTATATGAAAGATTTTTGTGAAGTGTGAAGTTGTATATCAATTCGCAGTAGCTGTGATTGTTATTAATATCTGGTGGTAATACTTAACATATAAACAACATATTTGAACAACATTTTCACATGCAGTGTTCATTTATCATTCTCAGCAAATGTTCATTGAATATTAATTGTTTACCAAGTAGGGTAAGCAATAATTTCAATATTTTAAAAAAGAATAAGTTGAGGTTTTGAGTGTCTGAGATTTGCCCTTAGTCACATAGCTTGGAGACTGGAGACCTTTGATTCCTAGTTCATTCCAAACTTAGCTTCAACCAAGGACTGAAATGACAAAGAACTATGTTTACCAAAGCAGTCAATCTTCATTAATTCTTACAAGTGATTATTTAGTGACTTGGGCAAAGTTTGACCATTTCTATTTCTGCCTGTGCAGTAGCATTTTCTTTAATTGCTGTTACATGGAGTTCTCAGGAGCCATGCTACCGAAATGGATGCACACAATGCTTGACTTTACATTATTAACTAATATTTATTGAGTGCACACTATGTGTAAGAAATGGTGCTAAGCATTATGCAGAAATATCTCCATTAATACTTCAAATAGACTTCTGAGGAAGGTTTATCATCCCTCCATTGTGTATACAGCAACTAAGTCTCAGAAAGATTAAGTAACTGGACTAAAGTCACATGTGGAAATATAAATGGTCCTACAGTCCTTTTAAGAGGACATTTAATAGTTTATGAAAATCAGAGGCTGAACAGGTTTCTATGATTTCTACCCGAAGAGCCAGAAGGGTGTGAAACAAATGTTGAACTACGAATAAAAGTAAAAGATGGGGCTGAGTTCATGTCCAGTTTTATTTAATTCCAAAACTCACAGCCTAACCATTCTGCTACAATGAGACATAGGTCTGGTAAGTTTGTAATAATTTGACTCCCCACCCAGAAAATTATGGTAATAAATTTTAGGTCATCATCATAGCCACTATAGTTTATTGTGCCAAACACTCTCGTAAGTTGTTTAATGATCATAGATTCAGGAGCAATTGTAAATTTTAAAGTCTCGGGGATAAAGAACAAGGAAGTATCCTTCCACATAAAAGCTTTTTTGGAGGAGATGCCAAGCTTTTATTAGGAGAAGTCAAAAATTAAGGTTACTAAGCATTATTCTGCTGTTGGATTGGGATGCTGAAAAGCTAGTACCTCTGCTTTTGATTAACACATTTTTCTGTACAGATGTGTGTAATGTAATAGGATATAACTCACTTTACCAAAAATTTTTTGGTGTGTCAGATATTGTGCGAGGTGCTGCCATATGGCTGCTAGGGTTTAGGTGTCCAGGAAATGCCAGTTCTTCCAGGGTTTGAACAAATGGGAAGAGGTCTTTACCAAATTGAGCAAATTTTACCTCTCTGGGATTCATTTTCTTTCTGTAAATGAGAGGGTTGGATTTCCAGGTCTTAACTGTGTTTTCTTTTTTGACTGCGTATGAAGGTTTCTCCGTCTCACCTGGCACTATTCCCATATTCATCTCATGCCATCATAGCTTTGCAATTCATTAATTCATTCAGCAAATGTTTACTGAGATTCTACTAGTGTCGTTAATAAGAGAAGCAAAGTTTCTTTGCACATGGAGCTTACAGTTCAAAGAGATATGATCATAAATGAAATAATTTTTAAATAAACAAGCAATATTTATCAACAAACAAGTAACTATGGTAGAAAAGGTGCTTAGAAGGAAATAAATAGGATGATCTGTTATGTCTTTCTTTCAGAGTTATAAAATGAAGCTGATGACAGGCTCTTTCATTTCCAAAAATGATGACCTACCAGTGAGGGAAAGTCACTTTTTGTGTGTGTGTGTGAGAGAGAGAGAGTCAAGCGGAAAGACAAACTGAAAAGAGAGAACCTGGAGTCAGGAAAATTGCCCATCTCGTCTGGCACCCAGGATTTCTTTCAGTCTCTTTAGGCTCCCTCAGCAGCAGGAATCAGGATGAAAAGAAAACTAATGCCATGAACTTCAAGACAGATTTCCTTTCAATTATTACTGCCCGGTGGCAGGAATCTGGGAAGAAGTCAAGGTGTGGTTTAGTAAGAGACAGCTCCCCGGAACGGCACGTGGAAGGGGAGGGCTGAGAACAGCAGGAGGGGACAAAAAGGAGGGGGACAACGCGCCGGCACCCCAAGGTGAGAGTGTGGAAACATTCTCTGCCGCGGGAGCCGCTCGCCGCTCAGGTGGTCCTTTCCCGCTCAGGTGAGCTGCTCCTGCGCCTCCCATTGGCCGCGGCTCCCGTGGCGCTAGGAGGGCGACGCAGCCCGGTCTAGTTCAGGGTCTAGGGCGGCGCGTCACTTCCGGTAGCGCGGAGCTTGTAAAACACCCTGGAGAGAAAATGGCGGCGGCGGCGGCTTCGGCGCCTCAGCAGCTCTCGGACGAGGAGCTTTTCTCTCAGCTCCGCAGTTACGGCCTGTCTCCGGGTCCGGTGACGGAGAGCACCCGTCCGGTCTACCTCAAGAGGCTGAAGAAACTTCGAGAGGAAGAGCAGCAGCAGCAGCACCGGTCGGGGGGCCGCGGCAGCAAGACGCGGAACAGTAATAACAATAACACGGCGGGCACAGCGGTCGCAGCCGCAGGACCACCGGCGGCCGTGGGGATTGGGGTCCGGCTGGTCTCGAGCGACCTCTCCTACTTACGGACCCCTGGGGGCTTGGGCCGAATCTCGGCCTCGGGCCGAGAGAGCCCCCTGGGAGGGCCCGGGGGCGCCTCGGCTGCCCCCGCGGCTGGCAGCAAAGTGCTGCTGGGCTTTAGCTCGGACGAGTCGGATGTGGAGGCCAGTCCCCGGGACCAGGCCGGCGGCGGCGGGAGGAAAGACCGGGCTTCTCTTCAGTACCGCGGGCTCAAAGCGCCGCCGGCGCCCCTGGCCGCCAGTGAGGTGACTAACAGCAACTCGGCCGAGCGACGGAAGCCCCACTCGTGGTGGGGGGCCAGGAGGCCGGCCTGCCCCGAGCTGCAGACCCCGTCGAGGAAAGATGGAGCAGTGGGGGACGAGGAAGAGCAGGGAGAAGACGCTGTGGAGAGGAACCCGGAGGCCGAGGAGCCGCTTTGGGCGACCCGGACCGTGAATGGCAGCCGTCTTCTCTCCTACAGTTGCCGGGAAAACTACTCGGACTCGGAGGAAGAGGACGACGACGATGTGGCTTCCACCAGACAGGTATTAAAGGAGGACTCCCTTTCCCGGCATCGGCCCAGACGGAGTCATAGTAAGTCTCTCTCCCCGCTAACTACTAAATCTGCCGGCAGCCGGCTGGAGACTTCGGTTCATGGAGGGGGAGGACTTGGGATGAATGACAGGGTGGCGGCTGCTGGGAGTCTAGATAGAAGCCGAAACCTCGAAGAAGCGGCAGAGCAGGGAGGAGGGTGTGATCAAGTGGACTCCGGCCCCGTTCCTAGATACCGTGTTAACGCTAAAAAACTGGCCCCTCTCCTGTCCCCGCCACTTACCGACACGGACTCAACCTTGGATTCATCGACAGGCTCCCTTTTTAAAACCAATAATCATATCGGCGGTGGGCCCTTCAGTGTGGACTCCCCAAGGATTTATTCCAACAGCCTCCTTCCCAATTCGCCGGTGACCGCCTCTAGTTCACTCAGGATCAATCACGCCAATCACACAGGCTCCAATCATACTTACCTGAAAAACACATACAATAAGCCGAAGCTTTCCGAACCTGAAGAGGAACTTCTCCAGCAATTTAAACGGGAGGAGGTGTCCCCAACAGGGAGTTTCAGTGCCCACTACTTGTCGATGTTTCTCTTAACTGCTGCCTGCTTATTTTTCCTAATATTGGGACTGACTTACTTAGGAATGAGAGGGACAGGAGTATCCGTGGATGAAGGACTCAGCAGTAAGTATTAAACCCTACTGGTAAGGTAACAAAGGGAATGTTGCTGGTGGTCTGCTTTAACCGCATTTAGCATTTTATATGAGGTGTCTTTTACCTGCAAGAACGTGGGTTTAACAGTGAAACGCAACAGAGTATGGGGTCATCTTTTTTTAAAAGAAAGAACAGTATCACCATTATCAGAATGACATCCTGTGGCTGGTTTTTAAATTTTTATTGTCAAATTAAAAGCAACTTATAAAACAACAAAATATTACAAGCCTGTTAGTAAAATACATATGTGTGTGACTTAATTTTCTTTTAACCTTAAAAAACTGTGCAGATGCCAGTTACTTAACAGTTTCAAAGTATTATGATTGTTAAGGGGCGTCATAAATGCACTGGTTTTTCAAATTGAGTTGTGATTCTAAAAGGCAGTGTAATATCTTGTGAAGTTCGGGTTAAATATTTTGTAGTATTAACTATTTATGTAGGTAGCTCTGTAATTTCTTTAAAGTGAATGAATATAAAAAAGCAAGGCACGCCGCCAAATTGATTTCCCAGCCCACCTCCCCTCCCACCTGTGAAAAAAGTAGTGGTAGGGCTGTGCAGGAACTTGCAGTTAGATTTACTTGATTTCCAGGCCATGCTATATTTATTTGCTAAATGACTGCAGGCAGGTGTGTTCATTCATTCATTAAACCAGCATCTTCCTGTATGCTGAGCAACCAGGACACAGCAGTAATAAGTCAAAGTATTCCCGCCCTTAAACACAAAGACGGAAGCAGGCCATTTTGTGTTCTGTGAAGGAAATAAGGATGGAGTAATTGACGTGCTGTATTATAGATATGATGGTTAGAGGAGGTACTATTTGAGGTGAGAACTGAAGCAGAAGGAGATAGCCTTGTAGAGAGACAGGAGAGCGTTCTGGGCAGAGATTACAAGAAGAGGAAAGTCCTGGAGTTAAGAGGCTTCCTGTAGGTAAGAGTGGTTAGAGCACCTTGAGCAAGGTGGGAGAGAGCAAGAGTGAGAAGAGTGAGCACTTTTTCCAGTCTATAAAGTGATGCTAATATTGACTAGAATGATGCTTGCGAAAGTTAAAGGAGAGAAAGTAAACTAGTGCATAATGGTCTGCTTAATATAATTTCTTTGTTAGGTCCCTCTCACTTCCCTTGAAGATTTCCTACTCTTTTCATGCAACATTAATTCACTGTATCATGATTTGTATTTATAAAATTGGCTTATTAGTTTGATTTCAAAATAGAGTGAAAGATGCAGCTAGCCAATTCAGAGAAAGAATAGGAGTCAAAATAGTGTAAGCTTTGATTTAGATATAACCAATTCTGAGATAGTCAACTAAGAGATTACTACTATATGGCTTAATTAACAGGGGTCAGAAGAAGAGTGAAGTCCATCTCTCACTTTAATTGGTTCCCGGGGAGCAAGAGTGATGTATTGTGTCCTGCCCCAAATATTTGGGAGAAAAAACGAAGGGCTCACTGGCAGTTAAGCTAGTAAAGTACATATTAATTAAATGACACTACCTATCAGCAATACCTATCAGCATCTGTTTGTTTCTCTAACAACAATATATGATCTGGTCATTTTTTAAGGGATAAGTACTTTACACATATTGTCTCATTTAGTCTTCTCAACAACTCAGAGGCAGATGGTGTTATCCTCATTTTATAGATGAGGATGATGAGACTCATGTAAGTTAAATGTACCCATAGTTGAACAATAAATGAATGGTAACACTTTTGGTTTCAGATTTTATTTTCAATGATAAAGCCCATTTTCTTAACACCTTTGGATATCATTTGTAGAGAGCTTTCTAAATAAGAGAGTACTTTTATTATCATTAAGAAGATAATTGAATAGTTGGTAGGATTTCATAAAGATTACTGATGAGCGCAATTCTCAATTAAGGTGACTTTCATATCTTTCTTATCCCATTAAGATGAATAACTAATGTTTTCTATGTGTTAAAATTTCAAATAGGGTAGGGATGCTAGGGTTTTGGTAGTCTCACCTCCACCTGTATGGAAAGAAAAAAATTGTAAGGTGTTTTGCATTTCAGTAAATGGTAAAGGTGAGGTAGCCTGGGTGATGGAAAGAACAGTGGCTAAGAGGTAGAGGATCCGAGTCCTAGGACTTGTCTGAATGACCCTGGTCAAGCTTCTTAACTTCTGAGCCTCATTCTTTCTTATGTACTAAATGAGAGTGGTTATATCTACTAATGTCTATGGGGTTTTTGCAAGGATCAAATGAGATAGTTTGTTAAACATAAGGTGGTATTATTCAGAAGTTAGAATTTTTTGTATTCCTGGTGAACTACAGTGTATGTGTAAGGAGAAATAGTTAAATCATTTCTGTAAGTGATATTTAGTTCATTTCATGCCTATTTAATATTTAATTTTCATTAATTCCATTAAATACACGTTGGAGAAATTGATGCAGAAATTTGAATCAAAGTATAATAAATTCTTAAATGTATGATATACTTGACATTTTATACCCTGGTGAGAAGAAGGGCCTACTGGTTCAGTTAGTCTGCACACCTAACGGTGTCAGGGTTTCAAGAGTGAATAATTTTCACTCCCTGTGTTTATGTATTGTGAATCCTTTGTTATATTATGATGCTTAACCATAGGGTTCGTTGGTTAAATAGTTTGCTTAAGGAAATAGTTTTCCTTTGAGTAATAATTTCACCAGAAGATTGTAGTTTATATGTGAGAGTAAGCTTTAGTAAGCTTTTATGGGTTATCATTTGTTATGGATAACATATAATAAGTTAGTCTTTTAAATAGTTCTTCATGATTTAGTTTTTGAAAATTTTTCACCAATACCCTATTTTTATTAGTTAAGTTACTTTTATTAAGTTACTCTGTCTCTGCTTCCTCGTTTGTAAAATTAGGGGTTGGATTTCATGATCTCTAAACTCTTTCCAGCTCCAAAGTTTAAGATTCTAACTTTGAGTTTCCCTACAAAACCAACTCAAGGATCCGCCTTCATATTACTCCCTTGTCACGCAGGTGATTAGATCATGACAACCCACAAAGAAGATAGAGAAGCAGAGTAGATTGACTACCTTAGACTTACATGATCATATTTTAAAATTGTTTTTCAGTTACAAAAGATATGCTTGTAGAAAACTTGAATAGAGTTAAAGCAAAAAATGAGTAGTTATTGTATGCCTCTCTTCCTGGTCTCATGCTCCCTCCTAGTATAAATAGGTTCAACCATTATATCCTTTCAGAACTTTTTTGATGTTTTTCATGTAAATACATGTGTGTGTATGTGTATGGAGATTTTCATTCAACGATAGAGTGCTTACCATGTGCCAAGAACTATTTTAAGTAACAGGAGAATGTGGTGAACAATTTGTAAATATGTGGAACAGGAAATCTCTCTTATGGAGCTTATATTCCTGGGGGGGTGGGGGATGTAGTGGGATGAGAGATGAACAAGTAAGCAGATAATTTCACTTAGTGGTGGTTGCTAAAACAAGGTAATGCTAGTAACTTTTGGGATCATATGCTTTCTTGTTTGATTTAGTTCACTTGAAGAAACACTTATTAAGTTTCTCCTATTCATTTATGCATGTTTTAGCTTACTTAGATTATTTGAGCACCTACCATGTGCCAAGTAGTACTAGAGGATCAGTATAGACTTTGTTGAGCTGTATGATTGATACTCCCTGAGACACATTATCCCCCTGACCCTGACATTCTCTTTTTTTTCCTAAATATGTATGTGCTAGCTAGCCTTCAGAATTGGGATTTGGTTACCATGCAACAGAGTTTCAGATTTATATATCATGACTTGGGAAACATAACTTTAAAAATTAGCCACTACAAATTTGAAAATGCCCTCTGGTAAAACTTACCACAAAGTATACTCTATGCAAAAGAAATAGTTGGGTAATACCAATACTAAGTAGTAGTGTGTTGAACATTCCTTTCACCATTTTCTCGATTGGGAAGTCCTCCTTTAAGAAAAAATCACAATTTTAATTTAGATTTCATTTCTTGCACGTTTCTAGAAGCAATTAAAAAAAGGAAGAGACATGAAGAATGAATTTGCCAAAAATGTGCATGTTATAAATCTGAACATTTATGATTGTGGTTCAGAATGTTCTAGAAATATGCGTATGACAGAAAGTTTTGTTTTTAAAAAATGTCATCTCCATATGTTCCTTTTTTCATATTCTGTAGCCTTAAATGATAATAGCAAACATTTATTGAGAATTTTCTAGATGTGAACACTTTATATTAATTTTCATGAGGGTAACTACTAAAATTATCCCTGTGAGAAAACTGAAACAGAGGGAATAAGGTTACAAATGGTTGTCCAAGGTCACACGTACTAAGTGTTGGAGGCAGTATTTGAATTCACAATCTGACTTTAGAGTCCACAGTCTTAACCACTAGCAGCAATAGAATTTTTTATGTTTAATCTTATTCTTAGCTTTATTTGGGCAAGTTAAGTTATTTGTAACCTCTGGGCCTTGGTTTTTGCATGTCAAAGAGGGGAAAGTATATCAGCTTTACTTCCAGCCAGTGATGTTTGTAGGGAACTAACATGGTAATGTCTATAGAAATGCTTTGGAGAAATTTGAAGTGATATGTAACTCTATACTTTTAATACTGTAAGTTAGGATTCCCCAGCTATAGTAGTCTAATTTAAGCAGCATGTGTTCAGCACAATGACATGTCCTGTCAATACTGTTAATAAGTAATAGAAGAGTTGGTTAAATTTATAGTCTTTGTCAGTATTTCTAAACCTTTCTCTCAAGCTGTCCTAGCAGATAAAAGGGAGTTAACTTTTCACATTGCTTAATTAGTGCTTTCCTTTTCTCTAGGACTGAAAAAGAATGTTTTTCTTTTTGCAGCTATATTAATTTAATAAGTAGCCCAACTTGAAACTAGATTTTAGCCTTGCTTACCACCAGAAGGTAGATTTTCTGATAGGAAAGTCAGAAATGGGATACATTGCTTTAATCCAAAATAAAATACTGAGTTTATGGCAGAAAAACATTTCCTAAGAATGTAGATGGGTCTTAAAGTAAGCTTTTGTTAATATTATCTGAAGAACAGACAGTGCATGCGGTAGGTTGAAAAGGATGGCTTGTCACATGATGTTCTTCAGCTAGTTTGTAAGATATCATGAGTACTGTTGTTACCAGAGTGGGAAGATGAGTTGTGTCCTCGTGAATAGGCAGTAGATTGAATGGGGATAATCAAGAGAATGGGAGGTATAAAATAATAAAATGAATTTGATAAACAGGATATTAAAACTATACTAGTTCAATTAGAAGAAATTTAAAGTGCATTAGGATCTACAGTCTTCTAGATAATTCATATGAAGCACTTAATGAAATTTTTATCCCATTTTGCATTTGAAACTGTGATTTGTTCAGACCAGAGCTGTCCAATAAAGATAAAATACAGGTTACATATGCAATTTTAATTTTTATAGTAGCCACATTAAAACATAAAAAGAAACAGGTGAAATCAATTTTAATAGTAGATTTTATTTAATCCAGTATAGCTAGAGTATTATTTTGACATATGATCACTGTAAAGTTATTGATGAGCTGTTTTATGTTTTGTCTTATTTTTTGTATTAAGGCTTCACAATCCAATGTGTACTTTTCACTTGCAGTGTATCTCAATTCAGACTTTTCTGTGTTGAATTGAGTTTTAAGTGCCCAGTAGCCACATGTGGCTTGTGGATACCCTGTTGGACAGCACAGGTCTAGACCACCCTTAGATGTGGAGTTACATTGTTGGCTTGAGATATAATGGCTACTAATTTTTGAGTGCTTACAATATGCCATGCATTGTGTTCTCTTTATTTTCAATAAATCTTTATAATATCTCCATGATGTAGGTTTTATTGTTATTTTACTGATATAACAATGAGGTATGGAGATATTGATTTGTCTAAGGTTAAACAGTCTGTAGTCGAACAGGATTTAAAACTAAATCTGACCCTGAAACCTTTGTCCTGTTCACCTATATTGCACTGTTTTAAAGCACAGCCACTTAGGGCTAGGGCAGGTAGGTGAGTGAGATTTATTCAACCACTGCTCAGCATTTTTGATTCACTCCTGTGACTTAGAGTTTAATTACTACTTATTTAAGGCACAAAGGGTTTTTTGCTTAAAGCAGAATTGGTACCTCCCTATGTCCTCATTCATTCGTCATTGGAAGTGTTCCTTTATACTTGCTTCACCATCTCACTTTGTAAACTGCTTTCTACAGCTCTTCAAACTAGACTTGTAGAAGGGTGAGATAGCCTTTTGAGTCTGGCACATGACTGTAGCAGGAGATAAAGGAAAAGTCAGAGTCAGTTGGAAAAAGTGAGAACTACTAACTAGTAAAACTTTTTTGAGAGTAAAGAAATTGTAAGCGTTTCAGTATCTTACCATGAGAATGATTTTGGGAAGCTCTCATTCATTATGGTCTTTGAATTATAATATTATCTCAATTCATTTTTAGGCTGTTATTATATGGTAGATTTATACTTAGTAGCATTTCATAATTAATTTGAATAATTTGTTTTTTTTTTTTTTTTTTTGTCTTTTGTCTTTTTGGGACCGATAAGGAGATTGCAACCCTTGGCTTGGTGTCGTCCGCACCGCGCTCAGCCAGTGAGTGCACCGGCCATTCCTATATAGGATCTGAACCTGCAGTGGGAGCACCGCTGCGTGCCCAAGCGCCGCACTCTCCCGAGTGCGCCACGGGGCCGGCCCGGAATAATTTGTTTGAATTACATTTGGATTCTTAGCAAATACTTGCTCACAAAGACAAGCTGTTTAATTCCAAAAGGAAAAATAGTCCCTAATTTTTGAATAGATTGTCTTCCAGATCACGTGTAAAACAGTTTTTGAACTTGGAACATGTTTTACTATACTGTTTTTAAGTTCTCAGGCAAGCCTACAGAAGTCTGTTTAAAACTTTAGTCCTAATATATTACTAGTTTAAGTTTTGGATCCTTAGCAGTGGATCATATTCTCTGGGAGTGAGAAGAAGAGGAAGAAAGATTATTTGTGGCTTCTTAGGTTTTCCTATATTCTTCCATCTCTTAATTCCTATTCTCCGATTCATACTACCCTAAGCTTCCTGCTTTACTATAATCTTGGCCAAACATCTAAGTGCTCAATACTTCAAAATTTTCTGTAATAGATATGATTTTCTGTAATGAGAGTTTGGCAAGTGTAAACATTTTATGTGCATTATCTTATTTGGTCTTCTTAGGCGTTTTATGAGGTAGATGCTTATCACATCATTTTACAAATGAGGAATCTGATGATTATGTTCAAGGTTATAGGGTAGAGAGGGAAGTTACTGGGTTATGTTGTTGGGTCAACTTCAGCAATATGACTTGAAAGGCCATTGTACTATATTGCCCTCCTCTCCTTTCCTACTTGACCAAATGCCAACTCCTCTTATTCCCTTAATTCAACTACTTTTAACTAAATGTTAGGGAAAACCATTTGATTGAATTAATTTACAGTATTGTAAAGCTCTGTTAATAAAAATTGTATGATTTTATAAGATTTAATAATGTGATTGTCTTTCATGAGGATTGAACCAATATGGATTTAGAGTTTAGCCCTGCCTCTCTAAATCATTCTTTATCCTACACGTATAGTAGCTAGGTTGCCTGCATTTTTCTGTTAGAGTTTATATCAGTACTTTTCAACTGTGGACTGAGAACATTTTGGGAACTGCTCCTATTTTTCATTTTTAGTATGGTCTAAGTGCCTAGTAAATGGTATGCCTGTCTCATATAGTGCTGTTATTTTTCAACTATATATCAATACTACTATGAGTAAAATACAGTGAACTGTTGTATTCACAGTAGATTTTTGTCATATTTTCTTAGTAAGTGAATATCAAAAGTACTGTTGTGGGGATCTGAAAATTTTACTGTAAATGAAGAGGTTCTTTTACCTAAAAAGTGGAGAACCATTGCCTAAAAGCATTTTACAAGGACATATATAATTTATATGTGCTGGTTATATTTTAGAATTTGTTTTCAAGTAATTTATATAGTGAATGTAAGGGAAACAGTTATAATGTTAAAACGACTGACTGACTGACCTACCAACTGGTAAAAGCCCTTTAATCTTCTCAGAAGTGATTGTGCTTTAAAGACGAGATTTATTAACTCATGTACTATCTGTGATTGGTAAAATTTTGGACAGTAAGTGAAAAACTCAGGCATTATAAAAGACTTTGGTTGGAAGCCTTGCCTTGGAGTCTTCCCTTTCTATCATTTCTTCTCCGTAGCTGTACGGCAGGGACAGATGAGGGACGGAAAGGTGGTATATTGTGTTTTTTATAAACTGAGTGCTGTCTATTTTTTATTTCATTCTAGGAGTGGGAAAAGAAGAAAAAGGTAAGATATATTAATCTTCCCCCTTTCATATTGCTGTGCACAATCATAAAGCATCCTCTTTTATGTTATGTAACTAGAGTCCCAGAGAGGGTTACTTGCCTAAGATCATAGGTCATAAATTTTGATTTTATCTTATTGCTTTTTAGTTGGAAGAGATACTTTTGTTCATATAAATGATATAACTTCAGGAGGAAGCATTATTTAGAAGAATATTTGTGTTTTATTTACATTTTCAAAATTTAAATTTAAAAACTGTGTTAGATTACAGTTAATACAAGATAGCTGTAAATTATATTAACAGTATCTCATCCAAGAAGGAAAAAGTGTAAAAATATTATCCAATTACTTTGAAAATATGTAATACCTTTTTGAAAATTCTGTAATATTTAGGTTAGAAAATGAAAGAAACTAGAGTGATTTAGTGTGTTTGCCTAATTTTGTTTTGGACAGAGGATCAGTCCAAGTGAATTTTTTAAAATAGGGGTATAACATTCTATTGCATTAGTTTAGATGGTTTTTTTTTTTTTAAAGCAGAGGTGCCCAGTCTTCTTTAAAATTCTTTTTGATTAATAAATTCTGTATGGTTTAAAATAATAAGAGATATTGAAGTTCATCAGTAACTACTTATTGATGAAGAACCATAGTACAACTACTAGAGTTAAATAAGTAAAAATACGTAAGCATGGTATATGGGTTTTGATTTTTACAAAGCAAGATTACATATGCTATAGTAGGTGTGTAATTTGGAAAAAAAATAAATAAACAGCTTAAAGTGGTAAACCAAAATTCTGGCAAGACTGCTAGGTAGAGCAGACATAAAATGAATATAAATAAATAAGTTATCTTATGCTTTAATTTAAAAGCTTTTTACATATGTTCTTACGCAGTCAGCTCTGCCAATTTAATGCAGAGTTGCTGCCATACTATTCATCTATTTTTCTAATAAATCTGGTTCTGGAGGAAGGGATGTTACACTGAATAAATAAAAGCAGGTAAACTTAATATCACTATTTTTGCCACCTAAGATTATCTTAGGGTTTAAAAGAGTTTTTGAAGTCATTAGCTACTTTAGGCAATGGTGGGATTTGAGAGAAGATAATGTTTTAGTTGGGCTCTTTTGTAAGAAACTTAGGGTTTATTGTGAGGATGTATGTGGATTCCAGCTGTAAAAACAAGGAATTGATTCAAGGGACTCTAGGTCTGTGCTTGTGCCTCTGTCTCTGAGTACTGTGCTATCTTTTGCTTGCCTTATTTTATTTAATTATTAAAACAACCTTAAGAGCCAGGTATTATCACCTTTCCCATTCTTTAGATGAGGAAACTAAGGCTTAGGGAGGTAAGGAACTTGTCCAAAGTCAGTAAGTGGCAGAACCAAGATTTGAGTACAGATAATCTGACTCATCGTGGGATATTTGTCTTTATACTGTCCAATCTATGTGATTTTGTGTCATCTCATATATTGGTTTTTTGGGTTTTCTTTGGAATTATTCCCACCTTCCCCTTTCTAAGAAAAAGTCTAATTTTACTAGACCAGGAGCTCTTAAGCAATGGTCCATGAGTTTTAAGGAAGTGATAAATGGACTCCAGGTGAAGGTAACGCCTGGAAATTGTATGCAAATTTTTGAAAAAGTATGTATTTTTCTGGGGAAAGGGTTCATATATTTTATAAAATTCTCAAAAGGATCTGGAACCTTCTAAAGTAGTGAGAATCACTGCATTATCAGCTGCTCTAGGGAAGGTTCTATGAGTTTTCATCTTTGAATTCCCTAGCACTTAGTTTTTGGTTACTCAATAAATATTTGTTGAACAGAATTTAACAAATAGAGATATTATGTAGGGAGATAAGCTTGAAATTAGTCCTAATCTAGGATTTTAAGATGCCTTGAATGTTTTCTTAAAAAGGTTTAGAAACTTAAAAACTTGGTTTAGAAAACTGTTTCATTACTGACAGGTTCAAATTTAAAGCATTGGTGTATAATACTTTTATGAAATAGAATTTTTTTTTTTTGTCTTTTTTCATGACCGGTAAGGGGATCGCAACCCTTGGCTTGGTGTCGTCCACACCGCGCTCAGCCAGTGAGCGCACCGGCCATCCCTATATAGGATCCGAACCCGCAGCGGGAGCGCTGCTGCGCTCCCAAGCGCTGCACTCTCCCGAGTGCGCCACGGGGCTGGCCCTGAAATAGAATTTTTGAAGTCAGAGGATAAATCAGAGACCTAATAAAGCAGGAACAGACCAATACTCCAAGGAAACTTTGTACCAATGTACTTTTGATGGATACTAAGGCTTATCATTTTTTTTAATAACTTGTAAATAAATTCATTCAAATATTAGTCAGCTTGACCACACATAAAATTCCTTTTTCAAGATTCCTCTTCCCCAAGCCTATACTTTTCTTAAATTCATTCAGTTTTGTCCTGTATTCTTCCTCTTTCCCATAGTGGAACAACCAGTCATTCTACTTGATGACAGAAATTACTCTTCTTCCCTAACAAGTGTACAGCCTTTATACCTTACAGATTTCTTTACCAAAAACACATACTACTTTCCTTGCACAGAGTATTTCCCTCATTTCTAGTTTTAATTACTGTATATTAGGATTTGTAACTTTTAGTAACTTTGATTTTTTAGAAGCATGTGCTTCCTCATAGTACAATTTTTGAATGTGACACAGGACATGTTTGCTAACAGACCCAAATATTTTTAGTTCTGGAATAAGAAGCCAGAAGTGGATAACTTTTGTTCAGCAGTTAATGTTTCAGTATTATACCTTACTTGAAAATGATCTACGTAGTTAATGAGTATCTGTCATTTAATTCAACTTAGCAAAACTCCAAGGGTGTAAGTTACCAAAAAGATTTTGGAAATTCTTTTTAAGAAGACGTATTATAACACAAAACAAAGCCAGCCATCATCAAGTTATTTCCCTATTAGCTATTTTTACAGCATGTTCATGCTAGGCGGTTATCATGAAAACAATAATCCTAAAAAAGTTAAATGCATGGGATTTTTTTTTTTTGCTTTACTGTTGTCCTTGATATACATGAAGTAATGGATACTGCACTTCCACTTGCATATTTGTCCTTAGGTTGAACTCATAGTTCTGTAATCTTTAACATCTAGGAAAGATAACAGACTTATTTGACTAGTAAAAGCAGCTAAAATAAAAATGTTAGGCTCATATTATTGTCAAAGGACAAAATTGCAAGACTTTAAAGATCTCAATTGGCTATATTGCATTTCTAGAATTGGGCAACACTTTGATAAATTAGAATAAGTGTTCTAATGAGCAGAGCAAAAGAGGTTGACTTGATGGAAAAAGGGCTAAAGAAAGCAGAAACAAAGAACAAAAAGTAGATTGGTCATTTCAAAGTAATCCTTTCCTTGTAAGGTGGGGACAGGGGGACAAAACAATAGAAAAAGAACTGACTATTAAACATCAGGTTACTTCAGGCTATCCATTTTGTATAATGATTAAAGCAGAGCGAACTTCATTATCATGCCTATTGAAGATTTAAACTACCATGATTGGGAAATTGGTTATTATCTTTCTTTCCTGATTTCTCAGAAGGTCAGACAGCAATTTAGTTTGAGTTTAGTGATGTGAATTGAAATGGGGTGACTCCATTTTGATTTTTAGTCTGGTCTTTTGGGGCCTAGTGCAGAAACTTAGTCCAAAACAGTGGCCTCCTATAATTTTTATTTAATGTTGTACTTAAAGCTGATAACAAGACACAACTGTGTTTATTAAACCAACAATATTAGTCTAGTCTTACTTACCCAAGTCACATGAACTTGAAAAATATTTGGGGTTAGTTCCTGTCTTAGAGTTTAAGGAATATTAATTTGTATAACTGTTTATTTTTCTTTAAGCCAATTAAATAGAGCTCTTTTTATGCCATCCAGAGGTAAAAAAAAAAAACAACCATACATATATAACATACATAGACATACATAATTATGTAGGCAGATGCAAATAGAGATCATAGTTTTTTGTTTTTTTTTTTTGCAGAGGTAAAGGTAAGGGTTACCAAACCCTTGACCTTGGCATTATCAACACCACGCTCTAACTAACTGAGCTAACAGGCTAGCCCATATAGTTTCATTTAAAAATTTTAGCTATGTGCCAGGTACAGATAGAAAAATCACTAGTTTATAAAAGAATAGCTAGATTCAAATTGTGGCAAATGAGACAGGATTAATCACCCAGATGGCTAGACTTCTTACTGACATTGGTGAAAAAGACTTTTAAGATTTTTTTCATTTGCCATTTTACACACTGTTTCCCCTCCCTTGTTTTCTTCTTATGAGTCCTCCCCCCTAAATTTGCATTTCCAAACAGATGGCTCTTAGGTGAAACAGCATAGAACATTTACATCTCAAAGGTACAGAGCTTAGACTTCATACTTAAATACCATCATTTGCTGAAACAAGGAAAGAAGGATGTAAGTAAAGGTATGGTTAAGACAAAATGGACAGGAAAAGCGTCTTCAGCAAAAGTAAGGCTTGTTATGCAGATTTAAGCCTCTGCTTTCTTCATTCTAAGAGTTTCTAGTGATTTAGTCCTCCTCTTGTGTCAAGGAGACACCCTTACAAATGGAGATTTCCTTTATAGATGTAAATTTCTCTTACAAAACAAAATTAGTTGGCTGAAAATAGTTCTTATAACAGAAAGCCATATTTGGAGGCTGGATCTCATGTATTAATGAGAATTCTAAATACTTAGCAAGTTTTGGGGGATTTTTCTTTGGGACAGGGGAACATTTCACTTACTCTGAGCTCAAGATTTTGACCAAGACATAAAAAAACAGATGTGATTGATCATAGGTCATAACTTTGTAAGGCATTTGTCTAGCTTCCTTTTCATCTTTTGGGTAGGGGAAGGAAACAGAACTAAAAGGTTAGTGGATTCAGAGTAGGTAGAGGAGGATAGAGGGAAAGAGAGAAGTTGCACTTGGAGTTAAGTCCGTCAGTATATACTTTTGTTTTAAATCATCAATTACTTGCTTAAGCTTTTTATTTGCCTTTTGTAATGAGGCTTTGAGAGAGACAAGTTTTGATTTATTTAGTCATTTAGAAGCCTCTGCTTTCAACATTCCATTGTTTCTGAGGCATTTGAGTCTCTTCTATTGTGCCTTGCAAATGAACAGTTTGATCTAGGTTAAAACTTCCTTAGTATGGCCACTGTAACTCTGAGTTACCTTTGGTAAGGTTTGCTCATTTCTCTAGAAAATCAGTTTCTGGGTCCATAATCCTTATACATGAAATTGGGTGGAGTTCCAGATGGAGGAGTTCTAGACTCCTTGCATTGAGATGAACCCATGATTCCCTGTCTTCCAGTCACCATACCTAACCAGAGACCCCTTACTGGACCCAGTCCAGTTTCATTTGTGAGACTGCTGGACTCAGTCTGGATCAAAAATGCTCAGCTAAACTCAGAGAACTTGACACAAGTTGTGGAGCTTGTATCCAAGAGGGACCTACGGTGGTTCACCTCTTCATTCCTCTGCAGATTTTCTGTCTCCAGTTTTCTTATTTGCATATTGTTTTTGTGCCACAAAACTAAATTGGTGATAGTCACTTGAGATGTTATTTAAACACATGTACTATAGTTTAGACTGTAAAGAATGTTACTAAATAGAAGGCCTATTTAATTGTACGGGAAATTCATGTTGCTTTATTGCATTGCACTGGAGATAGGCTGTACAGTGTATCACAGATCTCTTTTGGTATCTCCAAAATCTCATTTAGCAATATTCTTTCAGAACAGACCTTGTTATAATAGAGTTTTGCCTGTATTCTTGTAATCTAAACCTTGACAAAGTGTTATAGTCAGTTTCTGATGTAAGATTTCAATGTCTTAGTACAGTGAGCTGTCAACATGTTTAATGAGTTACAGTATTTCATTAGCATAAATTTTTTGGGACACCAAGTTGGCTGTTGCACAGATGCTTGGTGTTATTTATAGGTTTGTATTGAACCTTTGTGGGTTGAGTTGCTTTTATTTTTCTATTTTCTTGTGAGGTGGTAGCATAATTCTTTAACTGGTGTATGTACAAAAATAGTTTTCAAGAAGATATCTGTTGAAAGTACTGAAAGTCAGATCACTGAAACTTTTGGACCTTGAGCAGTGCTGTAAGATAAAGTTGCCGTAATTTAAGCAGACATATTGCCTTGTTTTTATTTGAATGTGATCCTAGTATTACCTTTCATTCCAACATTGGGATAAACTACAGGGTTGTCTTAGTTGGCAAAATTATATGGAGGCAGCAACCTAATTGTTTCCCTCTGGAGTTTGGAGCCACTGAGAGACATGTCTTTGTTGGGTGAATGGGTAGGGAATTCATTATTAACTTTATATTTTATTTTAGAGTAAATTGTTGATATTTTCTTGAAGTCTGAAAGTCTTCTTTTAGAATAAACATCTGTTTGAATGGGAACTTCAAATTTTAATTATGTCATTCAGAATTCAGTAGTTCTTGTAAATATTCTTTGAGTTGTAGATGCTCCATTAAGATATCAGAGTTCATTTTTGGAAGGAATAGACTGTCATTAAAGTCTTTTAGATGTGTAATATTTTTGTTATTTTCTTGATTTGCTAATGATCTACCTTCCTAATTTAGTAATTTTTTATTTAGACAGATGAAACCAGTCATGAAATTATTGGTAGGTGAATCACCTCCAACTCAATGTGTTAAGCATTTTTAAAAAACTGAATATTTGTGAACATTTACTTTTTAAAAGTTACTAGGCACACGGTCATATATTTTAGCTAGTTTTCAATATTATTTTCAATATTAATATTTCTGACATTGTACAAGGGCACTTAAAAAATTCACGGAAAGATTCATGTTATCTTTCAATTCTTTTAGTAAAACGATTAACTTAAAATCTTACTTGTAATTATATGATTTTTAAAAATAAGACTATATTAGCCAAGTCTTTGAAAAACAAAACAAAAACCCCTTGCATTACAATAACTCTTCTAGTTCTTCGCAAAAGACCAGGAACGTTTCTTTTTAAGTTTTCAGTTTATAAAGAATTTAGTTTAAATTGGAAGAAAGAAAATGTTTTTCCTGTAAAATGAGCTGCAGCTTTTAAAATTGGGGTTTTCAGTTTGTGTATCTAGGTAAAGAAATGATATTTTGTAAGTTCTCTGAGATTTTTAAAATTTTAATAAATTTTATTTTTTAGAGCACTTTTAGGTTCACAGCAAAATTGAGCAGAAAGAAGGTATAGAGATTTCCCATATACTCCTACCCCTAACATGCATGGCGTCCCTCATTATCACATGCCCCACCAGAGTGGTGTAGTTTTTATAGTTAATGAACCTCCACTCACACATCATTTGGTCCACCATCTATTCTTGATGACGTATATTCTGTATTCCATGGGTTTGGACAAATTTATAATGACATGTATCTACCATTATATTATACACGGTAGTTTCAGTGCCCTATCCTCTATGTTGCACATATTCATCCCTCTCACATCTTAACCCTTCATAACCACTGATCTTTTTACTGTCTCCATTGTTTTGCCTTTTCTAGGTGTCATATATTTGTAATTGTATAGTATGTAGCCTTTTCAGATTGGTGCTTTCACTTAGTATGTATTTATGGTTCTTCCATGTTTTCTCATGGCGTTGTAGCTCATTTCTTTTTAGCACTGAATAAATATTCCATTGTCTAGGTGTACCACAGTTTGTTTTTCTGTTTACCCAGTGAAGGACATCTTGGTTGCTTCCAGCTTTTGGCAGTTGTGAATGAATCTGCTGTAAATATCCATGTGCAGGGTTCTGTGTGGACATACATTTTCCTGCTGGATCGTATGGGGAGAGTATGTTTGTTTTTGTAAGAAACCACTAACCAAGTGACTGTACCATTTTGCCTTCCCACCAGCAATGAATGAGAGTTCCTGTTGTTCCACATCCTTCCCAGCATCTGGTGATGACAGTGTTCTGGATTTTGGCAATTTTGATACATGTGTAGTGGTATCTCATTGTTTTAATTTATGTGTACCTGATGACAATATGATGTGGAGCATCTTTCTGCACACCTTCTTTGAAATATGTCTGTTAAGGGCCGAGCCTGTGGCGCACTCGGGAGGGTGCGGCGCTGGGAGCGCGGCGACGCTCCCAGCGGCCGCGGGTTCGGATCCTATATAGGAATGGCCGGTGCACTCACTGGCTGAGTGCCGGTCACGAAAAAGAAAAAAGAAAAAAGAAAAAAAAAAAAGAAATATGTCTGTTAAGTTTTTTGGCCCATTTTTAAATAGGGCTATATGGGTTTTTTTTTTTTTTTTTTTTTAAGTTTTAAGAATTCTTTGTATATTTTGGATAATAGTCATTTACCAGATATATTTTCTGAAAATATTTTCTGACTGTCTGTGGCTTCTCTTTTTATTCTCTTGACGGTGTCTTTTGCAGAGCAGAAATTCTCAGTTCTTTCCTGGATCATGCCTTTGGTGTTATGTCTAAAAAGTCATTACCAAGTCATTACCATTGCCTGATTGTGTTTTTCCATTTAGGTTTGCCATCCATTTTGAGTTAATTTTTGTGAAAGTTGTAAGGTCTGTGTCTAGATTAATTTTTTTGCATGTGGGTGTCCAAGTTGCTCTAGCAATAAGACTAACTTTGCTCCACTGTATTGTTTGCTCCTTTGTCTAAGACCTGTTTGCCATATTTATGCAGGTCTATTTCTGGGCGCTCTGTTGTGTTCCATTGTTCCATTTTTCTGTTTCACCAGTACACTGTCTTGACTATCGTAGCTTTGTAGTAAGCCTTGAAGTCAGGTACTGTCAGTCCTTCACCTTTGTTCCAGGAGTTCTTTGTCTATTCTTTTGATTTTCTATATAAGTGATAAGGTCATCTGAGAGCAGAGTTTTATTTCTTCTTCCAGTCTCTGTACCTTTTCTTTTCTTTCTTATTGCATTAGGTAGGACTTCCAGTATGATGTTGCAAAGCAGTGGTGGAAGGGGACATCATTGCTTCCTTTCTGATCTTATTGGGAAGGCTTTGAGTTTCTCACCATTAAGTATGTTCTTAGCTGTAGGGTTTTTTTGGTAGATATTCTTTATCAAGTTGAGGATGTTTCCCTCTATTCTAGTTTACTGAGAGTTTTTTTTTTTTTTTTTAATATTGTGAATGGATGTTGGGTTTTTGCCAAGTGCTTTTTCTGCATTTATTGATAAGATCATGTGATTTTTCTTCCTTAGCCCGTCAATGTGGTGGACTACATGACTACATTAATTTTCAAGTGGTGAACCAGCCTCGCATACCTGGGATAAATCTCACTTGGTTGTGATGTATTCTTTTTATATGTTGTTAGATTCAGTTTTCTATTTTGTTGAAGATTTTTGCATCTGTGTTCATGAGACATCAGTAGTTTTCTTATATTTGTCTCATTTTGCTATTAGGGTAATGTTGGTCTAATAGAATGAGTTAGGAAGCATTCCCTCTGCTTCTGTCTTCTGAAAGATATTTTAGAAAATTGATATAAATTCTTCCATAAATTTTTGATAGAATTTACCAGTGAACCTCTCTGGGCCTGGTGCTTTCTGTTTTGGAAGCTAACTAATTATCAGTTCAGTTTCTTTGATAGATATGGGCCTGTTGAGGTTTGTGAGTTTTGACAGATTGTGTCTTTCAAGGAATTGGTCTATTTCATCTAGGCCATCAAATTTGTGTGGGCATAGAGTTCTTCATAGTATTACTTTATATTGTTTTAATCTTCATTAAAGTGATGAAGATTAAAACAGTGATTAAAGGGAATCTGCAGTGATGTCCTCTTTCATTTCTTTTCCTTTCTCATCATTTTTTTTTTTTGGTGGCTGGCCAATAAAGGAATCCAAATCCTTGACCTTGGTGTTATAACAGAGTGCTCTAACTGATTGAGCTAACTGACCAGCCCCTTGTTTCTATTAGTAATTTGTGTCCTCTTTTTTTTATCTTAGCCTTTCTAAAGGCTTATTGATTTCACTGAAATAAGTTTTCAAAGAACCAGCTTGTTGTTTGATTTTTTTTTTCTGTAGATTTTCTGCTTTTAATTTCATTGATTTCTGCTTTAAGACTTATTTCTTTTCTTCTTACTTTGGGTTTCATTTGCTCTTTTACTAATTTTCTAAGATGGAAGCCTGTGATTGGTTTTAGATCTTTTTTAACATATCAATTACTGATTTCTCTCTAAGCACTGCTTTTGCTGTATCTCACAAATTTTAAGTTGTGTTTTCATTTTTATTTTGGTTCAAAATATTTTTGAATTTCACTAGTGATTTCTTCTTTGACCAAAGTATTATCTAGAAGTGTTGTTTAATCTCCAAGTATTTTGGGATTTTCCAGCTGTCTTTCTGTTGTTGATTTCTAGTTTAATTCATTTGTGGTCTGAGAGCAGACATTATATGATTGCTATTTTTAAATATTTGTTATGGTGTTTTATGGCCCAAAATGTGGTCTGCCTTGGTGAATTTTCCATGGGAGCCTGAGAAGACTAAATATTCTGTTGTTGGGTGAAGTAGTATATAGATATCTATTTTACCCATTTGGTTGGTGTTGTTGACTTCTGTGTCCTTACTGATTTTCTGCCTTCTGGATCTGTCCATTTCTGACAGAGGAGTTGATGTCTCCAACTATAATATTGAATTCATCTCTTTCTCTTTGCAGTTCTATTAGTTTTTGTTTCACATACTTTGACACTTTGTTGTTAAGGGCATGCACATTAAAGATTGTTATATCTTCTTGGAGAATTGACTCCTTTATCGTTATGTAATGCCCCTCTTTATCCCTGATAATTTTCCTTGCTCAGAAGTCTGCTGTATCTGAAATTAATGCAGCTAATTCCATTTTCTTTTTTGGAAAAATCAGTTATGCATATTCATAAGGTACAAAGCAGACTGTTACCACCTGTGCCCAAGATGTGATAATTAGATCAATACTATCAGCATGCCCATTACCAAAAATTGCAGTTATTCCACGTCCCTGCCCAAACTCCCTTCCCTTCCCCCTCTCCACCCTCAGCAAACCTAGGTGTGTTCTCTCTTTCTGCAAGTCTAACATACTACCGTGGTCTTTCCTTCCTTCCTTCTTTCTCTCTTAGCACTTAAGAGTGAGGACATGTGGTATTTTTCCCTCTGTGCCTGGCTTGTTTCACTTAACATAATTTTCTCCAAGTTCATCCACGTTGCTGCAAATGGCAGAATTTCTTTTTTATGGCTGAGTAGTGTTCCATAGTGTATATATACCACATTTCCTTATCTAGTTGTCCAACGATGGACATTTAGGTTGGTTCCATATCTTGGCTATTGTAAATCGAGCTGTGATGAACATGGGAATGCATCTGTCCCTTTGACATGATGATTTTCATTCCTTTGGGTATATACCTAAAAGTGGGATTGCTGGATCGTATGGCAGATCTATCTGTAGTTGTTTGAGAAACTTTCATACTGTTTCCATAGTGGCTACACTAATTTTCAGTCGCACCAACAGCGTAGGTGAGTTCCCCTCTCTCCATGTCCTCACCAGCATTTGTTATTCTTGGTCTTTTGGATTATAGCAAGTTTAACTGGGGTGAGATGATGTCTCAGTGTGGATTTAATTTGCATTTCCCTGATGATTAGTGACGTAGAGCATTTTTTTAAGTACCTGCTGGCCATTTCTATGTCTCCCTTTGAAAAATGTCTGTTCAGCTCCATTTTTTAAAATTGCGTTATTGGTTTTTTTTACTCTGTAGTTGAGTTCCTTGTATATTTTGGAGTATTAATCCCTTGTTGGATGTATAGTTTGCAAATATTTTCTCCTATTTTGTAGGTTGGCGTTTCACTCTGTTGATTGTTTCCTTTGCTGTGCAGAAACTTTTTAGTTTGATGTAATCCCATTTGTTTATTTTTTCTTTTGTTGCCTGTGTTTTTGAGTTCTTATTCATAAAGTCTTTGCCAAGTCCTGCTTTGTGAAGTATTTCCCTTATGTTTTCCATTAGTAGTTTTATAGTTGCAGGTCTTATGCTTAAGTCTTTAATCTATTTTGAGTTGATTTTGGTATACGGTGAGAGATGCAGATCTAGTTTCATTCTTCTGTATGTGGATATTCAATTTTCTGAGCACCAGTTATTGAAGAGGCAGCCTTTTCCCTAATGTTTGTTCTTGTTGCCTTTGTCAAAGATCAGTTGATTGTAAGTCTCTGAGTTGATTTCTGGGTTCTCTACTATGTTTCATTGATCCGAGTGCCTGTTTCTATGCCAGTACCATCCTGTTTTGCTTACTATATCTTTGTAGTGTAATTCAAAGTCAGGTAGTGTTATGCTTCTGGCTTTATTTTTTTTGCTCAGGATTGCTTTGGCTATTGGGGGTCTTTTATTGTTCCACATGAATGTTAGGATTGTTTTTTCTGTTTCTGTGATGAATGTCATTGGCATTTTGATAGGGATTGCATTGAATCTGTAGATTGCATTCGGCAATATGGACATTTTCACAAAGTTAATTCTTCCAATCCAAGAGCATAGAATGTCTTTCCATCTTTTTGTGTTGTCTTAAATTTCTTTCAGTAGTGATTTGTAGTTCTCACTGTACAGGTATTTCACTCCTTGGTTAAATTGATTCTGAGGTATTTTATTTTTTTGGTGACTATTGTAAATGGGCTTACTTTATTGATTTCTCTTTCTGTTAATTCTTTATTGTAGAATATAAACACAAATGATTTTTGGGTGTTGATTTTACGTGCTGCAACATTACTGAAATTATTATTCAGTTCTAAGAGTTTTTTGTACAGTCTTTAGATTTTTCTGCATATAGGGTCATGTCATGTGCATTTCGGGACACTTTGACTTCATCTTTTCCTGTTTGGATGCCCTTTATTTCTTTCTCTTGCCTGATTGCTCTGGCTGGTACTTTCAGTACTGTGTTAAATATGAGTGGTGAGAGTCTTTCCTTGTTCCCATTGTTAAGGGAAAGTTTTCAACTTTTTCCCATTCAGGGTGATATCAGCAGTGGGTTTGTCAGATATGGCTTTTATTGTGTTGAAATACTTTCTTTCTGTACCTAACTTGCTGAGAGTCTTTATCATGAAAGGATGCTGAATTTTGTCAAGTGCTCTTTCTGCATTTATTGAGATAATCATATAGTTTTTGTTCTCGATTTTGTTGATGTGGTGTATCACATTTATTGACTTGGATATGTTGAACCATCCTCACATCCCTGGGATGAATCCCACTTGATGATGGTGTATAATTTTTTTGATGTGTTGCTACATCTGATTGCTGATATTTTGTGGAGAATTTTTGCATGTATCTTCATCAGAGATATTGGCCTGTAGTTTTCTTTTTGTTGTTGTATCTTTGGTTTTGGTATCAAAGTGACACTGGCCTCATAGAATGAGTTTGGGAGAATGGCCTCTGTTTTCATTTTTTGGAATAGGTTGAAGAGAGTTGGATTTAACTCCTCTTTAAAGGTCTGGTAGAATTAAGCAGTAAAACCATCCTTTCCCAGGCTTTTCTTTATTGGGAGACTGCTGTTACTGCTTCAGTCTTGTTGCTTGTTATTGGTCTGTTCAGGTTTTCTTGTTTTTCTTGGTTCAGCCTTGGTAGTTTGTGTGTGTCCAGAAATGTATCCTTTCTTCCACATTTTCAAATTTGTTGGCATATAGTTGTTTGCAATAGTCTCTAAAGATTTTTTGTATTTCTGTGGTGTCAGTTGTAATGTCTCCACTTGATTATTGTAATTTAGGTCTTCTCTGTCTCTCTCTTTTCTTTTTTGGGGGCAGGGTTGGTGGTTTAACCTAGCCGATGGTTTATCTATTTTTTTTTTTTCTTCTCCCCAAACCAGCTTTTTGTTTATTGATCTTTTGTATTGTTTTTTGGGACTCTTATTTATTTAGTTCTGCTCTGATCTTAATCTTCTCATTTACTAATTTTGGGATTGGATTGTTTTTGTTTTTCTAGTTCTTTGAGGTGTAGCATTAGGTTGTTTGCTTGAAATTTTTCTATTTTTTGATGTAAGCATTTAGTGCTATAAACTTCCCTCTTGGTATTGCTTCAGCAGTATCCCACATGTTTTGATGTGTCTTTATTTTCATTGGCCTCTGGAAATTTTTTGATTTCCTGTTTAATTTCTTCTTGGACCCTTAGGTCATTCATGAGCCTGTTGTTTAATTTCCGTGTATTTGTATAGAGTCCTGAGTTTTGCTTGTTATTAATTTCTAGTTTTAATCTGTTGTGTTCTGAAAAGATAACTTGAAATGATTTTGATTTTTTTAGAGTTATTGAGACTTAATTTGTAATCTAACATGTAGTCTATCCTGGACAATGTTCCCTGTGCTGATGAGAACAATGTATATTCTGTAGTTGTTGAGTGAAAAGTTCTGTAGATATCTGCTAGGTGTAATTGGTATAGTTTAAATCCTGTGTTTCTCTTTTGATTTGTTGCCTCGACGACCTGCTCAATGATAAGAGAGGGGTGTTTAGGTCCTCCACTATTATCATATCGGAGTATAACTCTTTCTTTAGTGTTTGATAGTGTTTGCTTTATATATCTAGGTGCTCAGTGTTGAGTGCGTATATTTTTGTAATTGTTATTTCTTGTTGCTGGATAGATCCCTTTATTATTATATAGTGACCTTCTTTGTCTCTTTTTATGGTTTTTTGGTTTTAAGTCTGTTTTATCCAATATAAGAATAGCTACGGCTGCTTGTTTTTGATTTCCATTTCCATGGTATATCTTTTTCCATCCCTCTCTTAGTCTATACGCATCTTTACAGGTGAAGTGAGTCTCTTAAAGATAGCATATAGTGGGGTGTAGCTTTTTGATCTACTCTGTCTGTGTCTTTTGAGTGGTGAATTTAAAGTATTTATATTTAGTGTTGTTATTAAGAGGTATTTTCTTATTCCTAGCGTTTTGTCACTTCTTGTTTGTTTTAAATATTTTTTGTTCCTTTCTTCCCCTTTTATTATTCACCTTCAATGTTTATTGGGTTCTTTTGGGTGGTAATATTTAGTTTCTTTTTTCTTTCTCATTTGAATATGTGTTTTACCAGTGGATGTTGTTCTTTCTTGTGTATTTGTAGTAGTGATTATTATTTTTTGGATTCCAGATGCAGGACTCCCTTGAGAATTGCTTGCAGGGCTGGTCATGTGGTGACGAACTTCCACATTTTTTGTTTGTCTGGAGCATACACTATTTCTCTCTTATAACCTTGCTGGGTATAGTTCTCTGGGCTGGCAGTTTTTTTCTTTTAGTATTTCAAATATATCATCCTATTTTCTTCAGGCCTGTAGAGTTTCTGTTGAGAAGTCTGTTGTTAGTCTGACAGGGGCTTCTTTATAGGTGACTTGACAGTTATTCTTCTTTTAAGATTCTCTCTTTGTTTTGAGCTTTGCCAGTTTGACTCTAGGGTGTCTTGTAGAGGATCTTTTTGGGTTAAATCTGTTTGGGGATCTTTTAGACTGCTTGATATGAAGGTCTGTGTCTCTCCCTGTATCTGGAAGTTTTCTGTTATTATTTCATTGAATGGATTTTCAGAGCCTTTACTTTTTTATTTCCCTTCTGGAAAATGCATGATTTGGGTGTTGGTGCATTTGATGTCTGCTACCTTTCAGACTTTGTTTCAAATTCTTTTTTTTCTTTTTTTTTTTTGTCTGCTTGGCTTATTTCATAAAGTGCACCTTTGAGTTCAGAAATTCTTTCTTCTGCTTGCTGTAATCTGCTGCTTAAGCTCTTGTTTTTGTTTTTTATTTCATTGAATGTGTCTTTCAGTTCCAGAAGTTCTTCTACATTCTTTTTTAATGTATTGATCTCTTTGTAAATTTCCTCCTTTATATCTTGGATTTTTTGTTCATTTGTTTCATTGTGTTGTCTAACTGAGTCCTTTTTTGTTTCATTGAGTTTCCTTAAGATAATTTGGAATTCCTTTTTAGTCATTTCAAGGGTTTCATGTTTTGTATGGTCTGGTACTTTAGAATTACTAACTTCCTTTGGCAGTGTCATATTTTCTGGTTTTTTCTTATTTCTGGTATCTGTACATTCATTGATTTCTGGTCATCTGGTATATCATCTGTTGCTTCTTTTACTCTGGAGTTGCATTTTAGGAGAAAGACTTCTTTTTCTAGGCTCCTCAAGTGACTCTCCTGTGTCAGTGAAGTCAAGTGGGCCATCTGCACAGTGTTCGTGGATTTTACTGTGGCAGCATGTCATCCTTAATAGCAGTAGATGCTGTGGTGGTGGTGGTTGTGGACCACCTCTGTGGAAGCTGTTTAAGGCCTCTCTGATGGCAGTGAAGTGGGGTCTTATCTTCTTCAAGGATGGGGCAGGGTGGGAGGAGCAGCTGGCTGTGTTTTCTGCCTGCCTGGGGCCTCCCTGATGGTGGCATCATGGGTTCCTGCCTTCTGTGTGGGCAGGGCTGCAGGTGTGGCTGTCTGGGTTTTGAAGATGTTAAATTAACTAAATATTTATCTTTTGTTGGTCTTGGAAACACATAGAGCACTCTGGCAGCATAGCTTCTTTAACTTTCACACCCACCTTCAGAGTTTCAAAAATCCAACACAAGAATCTGAGGAGCAGAGTGGGTCATCTACAGCTTCTCTCCACTTTCTTGTAATTAGTGTTAATATGGTACATCTTTCTTCATCTTTTTACTTTCACTTTACATGTGTCTTTATAATTAAAGGGGGTTTCTTGTAGACAACATATACTTGGGTCTTTGTTTTTCATTGATCTGATCTTTCAATACTTGGTCTGATGTTTATTTACTGCATTTAGACTATTAATGTCCAAAGTGATTATCAATATAGTTGAATTAATATCTGTCATATCTGTTACTCTTTTCTGTTCATTGACCTTGTTCTTTGTTTCTATTTTTGTCTTCCACTTTTTTTCCACCTTCTGTGGTTTTTATTGAGCATTTTATGTTTCCATTTCCTGTTTTCTTAGCATATCAGTTGTACTCTTTTTGCTTGCTCTAGAATTTGCAATATACATTTACAGCTAATCCAAGTCCACTTTCAAATAACAGTATAACTATACTGATTCACAGATAGAGTTCTTATAATAACGAAATATTTCTCATTCCTTCCTCCCTCCCTTGTATCATTGCTGTCATTAATTTTACTTATTCAAAAGAATACAAAAGCATATATATGTGTGTATATACATAAGCATACGTATTCAGGTATATTATTCCTATTATTATTTGAATGAACTCTTTAGATCAGTAAGAATAAGAAAAATTAAGGTTTTTATTTTACCTTTGCTTATTTCTTCTCTGTTCTTCCTTTTTTTCTTTATGTAGATCTGAGTTTCTGACCTATATTATTTTTCCTTCTCTCTAAATAACTTTTTTAAAAAAAACATTGCTTGCAAGATGGGCCTACCAGCAATAAATTGCCTCAATTTTTGTTTTTCTGAGCAGTTTTTATATTTCCTTCACTTGAAGGATTATTTTGCAGGATATAGACTTCACAGTGAATATCAGAGAAAAATCCTCACGTATTTCTGGTAGGGGGAGGAGCAAAGGAACCGTTTTGAAATATGCCAGTGAATTCTGTTCTTCTTAACAAAGTCTGCCCCAAGGAGAAACTATTTTCCAAAGCCTAGCCTGTTGGAGTTTTATCAGAGCCCAAATGACCTGGGGAGGAGAACGACCTGACGCCAGCCGTCTCTACTCTTCCATATGGATGAAGGGCAAAAACCCAATTCCAGCCCACTCTAGCCATCCTGTCTCACCTAAGGGGTGAATTACTGGGGGAGTTGGGAGGATGACAGCACATGTGTAGTTCATAATCCAAAGATACAGACTTATGAAAAGACTGAGTCCTTATCATAGGATTATAGAATGCTCTCCCTCACAACACAATTTACCACCACATTACAAAAGTCACATCCTGTAAAGCAATTTCTTTTGTACAGATCATCATGCATGTCTGGCAATCAAGAAAAAATTAAAAGATATACTAAAAGACAAAAATACAGTTTTAAACCAGACTTAGATATGGCAAGGATGTTGTAATTATCAAACTAGGAATTTAAAATAACTATGATTAATAAGCTAAGCATTCTAATAGATGAAGTGGACAACACGCAAGAACAGATGGGCAAAACAAGCAGAGAGATGGAAATTCTAAGAACCAAAAAGAAATGCTAGAGGCAAAAAATGCTGTTATCAGAAATGAAAAGAATACCTTTGATGGGCTCTTGAATAAACTGAACAGGGCTGAGAAAAGAATCTCTGAGTTTGAGGATCTCTTAATGAAACCTATAAAACTAAAAAGCAAAGAAAAAAAAAATGACTGAAAAAAAACCAAACCCAGAAGATCCAAAAAATGTGGGACAATGATAAAAGCTATAACACAGGCATAATGAGAATATCAGAAGACCAAAAAAGAAGCAATGTTTCAAGCAATAGTGGCAGGAAATTTCCCCAAATTAATGTCAGACACCAAGCCACAGATCCAGGAAGCTCAGAGAACACCAAAACAAGATAAATGCCAAAAAACTATACCTTGGCATATCACTTTCAAGCTACAGGAAATCAAAGATAAAGAATAAATTACAAAAGAAGCCAGAGTGGGGGAACGAAACATGTTACCTATAGAGAAACAGAGGTAAGTATTACATCCAACTTCTCCTCAGAAACCATGCATGTAAGAAGATAGTGGAGTGAAATACATGGAGATTTTTCTCTGATATTCACTGTGAGGACTTGGTTAAACTCTTGGAAGTGTGGGGTCCCCCTATGACTGAATCCCACTGGAGTGTTTAACTCTGAAAAGTTGTCCACACTGACCCTCCAGCAGTTTGTTGATTAAGATTTAGGTTTTCCTACCTTGGCATTGGTTCCCTGAGAGCTAGCTACTCATGGGTTTCTATTCAAGTAAGTGGTGTTTCTCTGTACTTGCCTATTGGTCTCTCCGATTTTGGAGGTAGCCCTTTGCCCTGTGACCTCACTTCTCTTATGGATCTAAGAATAGTTGTTGATTTTTCAGTGTGTCCAACTTCTTGTTGCGACAAAGTGGTGACTTCCAAGTTTCTCACATACTGAACTGGAAATAAGTAAATAAGTAAATAAAGCCCAACAGCCTTACCTTTGCTCTTGGGCTGGCTACTTAGCTCAGTTGGTTAAAGCGCAGTGTTATAACACAAAGGTCAAGCATTTGGATCCCCATACTGGACAGCGGTAACACTGCAAAACAAAAACAGCTCACATACTAGACTGAAAACCAGAACGTATGATACGATTTCAGCTTTCAGCACCACCACCATTTCTTGTTTTATTTTTTACTTTTCCTCTACTAACATCTTATGAAAAACTTCAAATAGTTGAAAGAATTGTGCTATCAGTACTCATATTCCCATTATCTAGATTCTACAGTTGAAATTTTCTGTATTTGCTTTATTGTGTATCTTATCTATCATTTTTTCCTTTTTTAAGAAAATGTATTTCAAAGTAAGTTGAAGGCATTAGGATACTTTATATACTTTATGCATATTATGAACTCGAGTAAGTTTTTTATTTTGTGGTAAAATTTGCATATAGTGAGATACAGATACTCAGTGTACCATTAGATGAATTTTGACAAATGCATACAGCTGTGTAACTTAAATCCCTGCAGTGTAGAACATTACCTTCACCTGCAAAAGTTCCGTCATGCCCAGTGAGGAGTACTCCATCACTTTTCTGATTCTTTTCACCATAGAATTGTATTGGTGGTACTGATCACTTTATATCTCATAGTTACTTGTTTATCTCCACCTGCACTATTCCAAAAGCAGCATGTTCTCAGAACATGGTGTATAGAATATGCTTCATAAACACTTGTTGAACAGCCTGTGGTTAAAAGGCTTTTGTTACAGAGATCCCCAACTTTGGGTACAATTGTTATGTGCAGTTAGTGCTTGAGTAAAGATAAATAATTTTAATTGTAGTCTGATACCAATTTTCTCCCCCCTGGGGAATTTTCATTTTTAGTGTGAGCAAATATGAGACTTTCAAATGATCAGAAGGTTGAAAGAGACCATAATGTTCATTATCATATATAGAGATAAAGAATAAGAACCAACCAAGTAATTAGGCTATTGGCAAATTTGATTCTGAGTTTTGACTTTTTATTTTCTTGGACACATTGTTTTGAATATTCTTTAAATTCTTAGTACTTTGATATACACATTTACAGTCCTTTTTATTTTAATTTTATAAAATTAGTGTGCATGTTCTGTTGTTTTTCAAGAGTAGCTTATTAGTAGCATGGGATTGTTTTATCTCTTAAAACAGGGCAGTCCCATAGGATATGAGAAGTGGAGAAGCTTTTGAGTTTCTGCCCTCCTCTTCTTTCACTCATCCCCATCTATGTTTGTACTTCTGTAAATCCAGATAGACATGTGGGATCACAATTGAAAGGTTTTCATGAGTAGAACAAAGGTGGTGTAAGAGTTTGCCTTAGGCAAGTTTTAGTGTAGACAATAATATATAACTTTTGTCCATCAAACTTTATTTTGATTGCTGATTTAATCTCAATATTCACAGTAATTTGTGAGTATATATTAAGTGAATGTTACTGTCTTGTAGAATGACCATATATTTAATAAAGTCATGAAACAATTGGAGAACTTTCAGAGAACAGTGGGCCAAATGGTGTGTAGCAATAAAATGCCCTGCCTCGTTCACCCTGTCCATTTTTAGATCATAAAATGGTGGTAAAATGCAGAAGTGTTTGCCACACAAGTGTAGTGTTCTGTAGTTGTTGAAAACATTCCCCATCCTCTACTTCCTGTCTTCTTATATATTATGCTCTGTTTAAAATATTAATGCTAGAAGATGGGATTTGAGAATTTGAATATCTGTTTACAAAAAAGTGCAACCGATAGCAATAACTTCAGGTAGTTCAGTTTCACTGCCTAGATAATTTGAATTTTCCTAAGACTAAAACCTAGCCTTAAGGTCATGAAGTTTTAAAATTATAAGACACTGGCTTTTCTTGAAAGCCCATGTGTGGAGAGATGCTGCCCTCCAGACTGAACTTTCTGAGGACAGGGTTTATATACATTTTTTAATCTGCAATTGTCATAATGCTGGCACATAGTAAGCACTTTTTATATGTTTTTGGATATTTATGAAGCCAAATGAAAATGTTGTTTAGATGTAGTGTAGTATTAAATCAGAAATTATGTTTTTTAACAAGTGATGCCATGTGGTCAAGTTCTATGACAGTCATATAAACAGTGTGCCGGGCCGAGCCCTTGGCGCACTCGGGAGAGTGCAGCGCTGGGAGCGCAGCGACGCTCCGGCTGTGGGTTCGGATCCTATATAGGAATGGCCGGTCACGAAAAAGGCAAAAAATATAAAAATAAAAATAAAAATAAAAATAAAAAAATAAACAGTGTTCCATTGCAGCAGAGAGAAGGAGAGTGATTAAATTCTGCCCATGGTAGTCACAGGACACTTCATATTTTGATATATCATGGAAAATCTTTTCCCAGACTACAATTAGAGAACTTATTTTAAAGAGAAGATTTTCCTCGTCTGAGGGACAACTGTGTGTTCTCCAACAGCAGTATTTTTCCTTATTTCCATCTTTGTCATTTTTGATGCATTGTATTATAAGGAGATTAAAGTTTAATGATGCAAAATCTGAAAGTTCTAGAGAAGAATGCTTTCCTTAAACCAAATAAAACAAATGTTTTCTTTTCTGTAGTTGTAGTTTCTTTTGTAGTTGTTATAATGAGAGTAATGTAGGCTTTGGAGTGAGACGTAGATAGGCTTGAGTCTCATCTTTTTGAATCCCAGCTTATTGAACAGTGTTTACCTCAAGGAAGCAATCTTATGTCATCATGCCTCCATTATCTCAGGCCACAAAAATGGGGATGATACTTCCTCTAAAGTACTGGTGTTGTGAGGATAAAATGAGGTACCTCTTTCGTACTTGGCAGCAGCATTATTGCTGGCACATGCTAAGAGCTCAACAAATGTAATTTCCTTTTTCTTCAGAGGGGAGGGTTATAGAATGATCAGGTATGTACCTTTCTGACATTGATGATGCTGTTATTCTGGGAGACTGCAGTGTGCCTACAAGCTTCTATTTGTTCATCATATATTTAGCACCCAATATCTGCAAGGCTTTGAGATTGGTAGAGATTTTGCAGTCTTGTTGGGGGCAGGAAACAAACACCATGTAGTTAAATGATAATATTAGGTAGTAAAGATACTGAGAGTAAATACATAGGGGTTCTGAGAAGAGGAAGGTCACAATAAGCTGTAGTGGTTAGGCATCCTTCACGGTTGTAGCATAGCTGCAAACTTGACTACAAGGCAGAATGAAGGAGAAGGGAAACATTCAGGCTTGGAGAAGGTCAGGAAAGATCAAAGGCTCAGAGTCTTCCTGGAAGAATTTTTTTTTTGTACTGTAATTTACAGTAGCTCCAAGTATGCAGAACAGGGAAATGTTGAGGCAGATCGAAGCCGACTGTATTGATCCAGAGAAAGATGGAGGAAAGCACCCTGAATGTACTATTAACCTGTTTTCCTATTTAGGTCATAAAGAGTAGATCATTTATTGTCTGAATGCTTAGGACTCTTGAGCTTAAGCCAGAGAGTTGAGCAACCCCTCATTACATGTGCGTTTCTTTTAAAGTTAAGCCATATAACATATGATCTCAATTTTCTGAGGTTTCTCCCTTAGAGTTAAATAAAGTGTTCAAGGCCCTACATAATCTTGTACGTACTGATTCCCTTAAATTATCTTAACAGTCTGACTTCGTTTCTTGCTACTTGCCCTCCTATCTACTCTGCTCCAGCCAAGCTGGCTTTCTTCCATTTCTGGGAGAAATATACCAGACATGCTGCCACCTAATAATAGCCTTTATACTTGCTGTTCTGTCTGTAAACCTCTTCCTCCAGATAGCCACATGGCTTGTTTGTGCCCTCTGCTCCTTCATGTTTCTATTCAGATGCAATCTTAGCATGGCCTTGTCTGACAATCTTACTTAAAATTGCTTCTCTCCCTCACATATGGGGGTACTACAGAAAGTTCATGGAAAATAGAATTAAAAGATAATACACATCTTTCCATGAACTTTTTGAAGTACCGTCATATTACCTACCATTCCAGCTGTTTTCCCTCCAAGCACTTAGAACCATCTGAAATACTATGTATTTTAAAAATTTATTTGTTCATTGTCTCTTTTAACCCCTCTAGAACGTAAGTTCCTTGAGGGCAGGGATATTTTTTGTTTTATTCAGTGCCATATTTTCAGTGCCTAGCACAAAGTACTCAATAAATATTTGTTAAATGAATAAAGTTTATCTTTCTTCTGAGCTATAAAACATGAACTTTGGTCACCATAGAGTTTTTTCCCCTTTACTCCACTGAGTAACCAAAATGGAGCCTTTCTAAGAGACCCTCAATTTATTTGGTTAACACAAGTATATACTTTGAAGTATATCAACCTGTAGATGTGTTCAGTTTTTTCCTTTTAAATCTGGGGATTCATAAACACTAATAAATTTGATTTCAGCATAAGAGAATGGAAAAAAATTTACACTTGAAAGGATCAGTAAAGCTAGTAACTTTTTTGAATTAGTGAGAGAGGGAGGGAGAGGTTTGGAGAAGGAAAATCAATATATATCTTACAAGAAGGTAACACAGAATAAGAATTAGTTCCTCGGGGCAAAATGTGATGGGAAACCATTGGGAGATTTTGAGGGATTTAATTAAACATTTTAGGAATTTGATTTTACTGTCATTAGGAGAGTTTAAAGGGAAGAAAAGTCAAAATCTTGAGGACATTTATGAAGAGAAGTTTAGTATATTTGAAGTTCGAAATAATCTGAACAAAAACATTGAAGAAGAAATGGCCAAACTAGGAGAATTTGAGAAAAAGCAGTCATGAGAAGCTGTTCCGGTTATAGGGTATAAAAGGAAGGCAATATCAGGTCAAACATGGCTTCAAGGTTGTACTTTTAGGGGATGGAAGAGTAAATTTTGAAGTACTGTCTTGGCATTATCATTGCTTTAGGATAAGGAATACGAATAGTAATTCACTCTCAGGTTCATCCCTAGAAAGAGACTGAATAATAAATGAAGTGACAAATTTTTTGCTTGTGGGATGCTTTTGAAATAAGGTTTCTTTCCTACAGTTGCCTAATGGGGGGGGGGGTACTGTTAGAAATACTGAAATGATTTGGGGGAAGAAAAGTTAGATGTGTAAAGATACTTCTTTCAGAAATTTGAGGGCCTTTAGTTTCTTGGAGTTGCTGTTTTGGGATGGAGTTTTCATCTCTAACTTAGCCTCAGGGCTACATTTTACTTCTGCTGTTAGGTGACAATTGTCACAGGCATTTGGGGAAAATTTTAACAAATGGTGTGTGGAGTGGCAAGCAATCGCTTTGCTTTTTAGGTATCTTAGCCTACTAGACAAGAAACTGAAATCTAGAAGGATATAAAGGACAAACATTGTTTTTCAACAGAATTGTTGTTCTCCTCTAGCTTTCCCTGTTATCCTATTTGTCTCCTGTCCCAGTTGCTCAGAACATACCATTCTCTACCTTCCTACATAATTTAACACTTTTGCTTCAGTGTTAATACACAAAGTAGAATAAAGAAGATTGGATTTAGCCTAGACAGCACAGCCAGCACTTTTCAAGCACTACTATATGTCCAATACTGTGCTTGGCTCTGGGCATACAAACATAAGTAATGCACGGTCCCTGACATGAGGAATTCATATCAGAGCAGTCTGGTGGTAGAACATCTACAATTCACAGTTCTGCTTTTGTAGAGATACAGTAAGTACTGGTTTTCCATTTGGTACTCTTGACAAAAAGTAATTTTGTATGTAATCAAAAAAGTAATGCTACCATGGCTTTTCTTTGTAGACATTAGCATCTATTTTTAGAAATGCATGTGTTTATATTTTTAAGAATTGTTCTTATAAAGAGCAAATAAAGAGCAAATAAAATGCTTGTTTTTTGGTATTGTTTGGCCAATTTATTGTAAGCAGACTGGCAAGGCATTTTTTTGCTAGTATATGGAGCTAATTATAGTTTTATTTAAACTGTTCAAATTTTACATTAAAAGTTAATGTTACTTTTTTATTTAAAAAAATTTTTATTAGCATATTGTTACAAATCATACTTATTCTTTATGCCCGTTATTCAATCTCTCCCTCTCCCCTCTGCCGCCCTCCTTCCCCCCTCCCCAAAAGTTAACGTTACTTAAAAAGTATCTTTTTCGTTCACATGTTCTGATTCTTAGCATTTTAGTCTTTAACTATATTATTTCTTCTCCTTATTTCCCTTTTCAATACTTATGATTTTCTGTCTTTCAGAAATTTTTCTTTCCCAGCATTAAAACCTTTTTGTTGTATAGAGAAGTGTTGTCTAAAAACTATTAGCAAAATCTCTTTTAATGATAACAAGATACATATTTTCTTTGCTTTTTTATTGTACCTTGTTAAAGTGGTCTCCTATGAACTTTCTTAGAATCAGGCAGTTCCTGGTTCCAATGGGGCTTCCTGTTTTCCCAAGTAAAAATAGAAAAGCGTCTCAGAAAGGAAACCTGGTCAGTCTGAACTACTTTGTAAGATCAGTTAGTTAGTCTTAGTTGTGACCTGGATTATGCAGATATATAATCTGTATAAAATATATAAAACTTTTCAGGTATCTGAAGCTTTGAATATTTTTGCATGTAATGATAAAAGAGATAAGGAGAAGGTTCTGAATAATAAACATGAGAGATGCTTTATTCATTCATAAACTTGTTTGTATCTTCTTTTTTGAGGGGGTGTAGGGAAGATGGATGGAAAATGGTGAATCCTTTCCTTATAAAGTAATATTTTATTAGAAATTTGGAGAAGTTTAATACTGAGTCTTAATTCTTATGTTCTTTGATCTATATTTGTTTTCTTGCCACTTTTTTCCAGATGTTAGGAAGGTGGGTTTTTTTTTTTTAAGTCATTAACAGTCAAAATTCTAAATGAATTTTTCAGTTTTTAATCATCTTTTAGATTTCCTCAAGTAGTTAACAGCTTTTAGTCTATATTTTGAAGAGAAACCAAGTTAAGGTAGAAACAAATGATAGACTCATTAACAGTAATAATAATGGGAAGTGTGTATTAAGTGCATATTAAGTGCTTGACACTGTTCCACACTTTTTTTATGGTTCATCTTATTTAATCCTGACAACAACTACATAAGGCAGGTATCATTGTTATCCCTTCTTTAGAGGGATAGAAGAAAAAACTATACTTATAGTGGCTAGGTAGATGTTAGTTCAAGGAAACATTGCTAATAAGTAGAGGACCTGGGACTTGAACTCAGCCCCTTTGACATCAGAGCACCTATTCTCAATGAATATGTAGGAAACCACAAATTCAAAGTGAGAATGGTAAGTATAGTATGTGAGAAAAATAACTTCCCCAACCTGTATTATTGTTAGTTTGTTCAGATTTTGTTTACATATTTACATTCAGTTTTAGCAAAGTACATGCTGGCATTTTAGCAGGCTTGTTTAAAGGGGGATTCTTATTCTTAAGTAATGCTTACAGTTCTCTCTTTTTTTCTTTCCTTGATAGTAAAAAGCCCCTTTGATGAAACATTTGGAAAAATACAAGTAAGTAAAAGATCATAATACTAATACTTTGTGTCATGTTTTATATGATAAAAGTATTAGGATGACTATCAACTAAAAAAATAGTAATTGTTAAGGTTCTTTTAATCTGAAACAATATATTTTCTTATTCTGATTATTTCGTAAGTATATCATAAGTAAATCTGATGCACATTTTCTCCTAAGACCTGAACTGTTTATCACTTTATTGTAGAGGTCAACTACCAAGTAAATTGGAAGTAGCATGCCATCTGTGGATCTGGTCGTACACTTTAAGTATGCCTGTTGTCTTAAATTATTGAATACCTTTGCAGTTTTTGTCCTTTTTGTCTTCATCTTGACTCTGGATTTTTTGCACATTGGCATACCTATTCAACCATCAGGAAAACAAAGGTTGGAGAAAGGAAAAGTATCCCTTGGGCTACCTATTTAAGATTGCTTTTCTTTTTAGAGGATACTGTAATATTAATTTTAACCAAAATTTTACTTTCATGAAAATATATTTTATGTACCATTGTTACAGGCACATCAAAGATTAAGATATTTAAGCTTATAGTATAATATACACTTAGTTAATGTTTTTATTAGAAGAATTGACAGTTATATGGACCTGGATAGAAAACATTATTTGTTGTACCGAAGGATATGTGTAATGTGTAATCAGATCCACAGACTATTATTTTAGATGGTTAGAGTGGAACTTTGAGATGATTATATTGAATAGTATTCTATCGTTACGATATTTGTTTACAACAAAGTTGACTTTATCATTTACAACAATAAGTATAATGTTGCTACAGCATCATAATGTAAATTAGTACAGTATACTCACTGAACATTGGAAATACAAGATTATTTTCTTCTGTATAATTTTCCCCATGGGGGAAACTGAAGTTCTTAACCTCTAAGTAATTGTAATAATGATAATGAAGATAATGGCAGTTTACTTATATTAAGTGCTTACTCTGTGCCAGGCACCATGCTAAGTGTTTAAAATTCATTATGATTAAATCAAAGACGTGATACAAACAGTTAAAAATGTGCTTGAGAGAAATTAAGGATAAACGAGGGAAATACGTGTTGGCGAATGATAATCTGGACTGTACTAATTATAGTTATAAGGTAGCTAATTCAAATGGTATAATTATTTTTGTTCAGTGAAAGATTACTTGAAAGCTTACTTTAAAACTGTATTTATTTGTACATCTTTAACTAGTTTGCAGGCTGATAAGGAAAGCCCATAGTTACATTCATTTCAAGCTGAAATGTTAGACAATCTGAAAAGCAGTGAGAATGGAAGAATAGTGTAATAAAACTATAAATCAGTAAGAAAATAACTTTGAAAATTATTTGCATACTTTTCAGATTTCTGCTGGGTTAGTGTTAGTGGTTTTAAAGATAACTGAACCCAGAGCCTTTATATTTCTTTCTCAAAATTTGTTTGCTTAATAACATATATCATAAAAACCTTCTTAGATCATAATTTGGATGGTCATTTGGATGGCACATGAGGCCCTCATAGTGGTCATTTTGAGTAAGTTTTTTTGGAAAAATCTTGAAAATTGTGATTGAGCTTTTTGGGTGCTTAATTTCTTTGTATGAGCATGTAACAATATTTAGGTTATCCAGTATGAGATCCAGTTCCATCTGACTAAGCTTTGCTGCTACTTCTACTTAGCTAGTCCAGAGTTAATATCTATGAATGAAAAGATGACGTTTATTCCCAGGTCTCTTATCATCATTAAAGATGTAATTACAGAGGATAGGTGCCAAATGTTTAGATTTTGTTTTGTTTTCGAAAGTGGAGTTGGGGTGGGCGTGATCAGGACCTATAAAACAAAAACAAAATCATTCTTTTCCAGATAAAAGAAACAAACTTAAAATTTTTAATATTTTAATACTAAAGCTTAATCAGAATCACCTTTGTTTTATGTATGAAGTCCATAAGCTACACTATCATTGGAACTCCTGCTTATCCTATTGTGTTGAATGTATTTATTAAAAATGATTTTGTGGTTTAATGTATCACAATTGTATAGCTCTCAGAATACTGGGTTTCAGCCTCTACTCTTACTTTTTGATGTCTAATTTTTGCAGTTTGGATTTTTATTCTTACATGAAGATAAGTACTGGCTTGATTCAGAATCTGGTTGAGATAGTTTGAGCAAAAAAAAAGAAAGCGCAAGTGTTGGGAGGCAAGTAGTCAACTAAAGGAATAAGTCACTTTATCAACCATTTGACATAAAATCAGGGAATCTGATGGTGGAAGTCTTTTTTCTTTTTCCTAGTGTCATTGATTAAAGCTGCATTGATGAAAGGATGTCACCCATGGTGTGCAAACTTGTTCTCTTCTGTTCCTGAACATATAGCATGAAAACCAATGGATGAGGTTGCATGTCATTAGACATATAAATATTACTTTCCCAGCCTTTTATATCCTGCCAGAATTTGCTTCCTGCTCATATTCTTGTGGTAATCCTGCATGAATTAGACACTTCAGGAAGAAAGGAAATAATAAAGACACAGCTCCCTGGTTAATCATGGATTTATTTCAGATGTTGTGATAAGTTATTAACCCCTCTTCTAACCAACCCTCCCTCATCGTTTTTATCAGTCCCTCTTAATTCTGATTGCTTTTAAATTGGGGGGTCTCATTGCTTTAGACTACTTGGCAGGTTGCTTAGACTGTACCATTGCAATAATTCCCTGTCTGGACTTCTTTCATGCATTTATTTCTGCTTCCAGGCTATCCTGTACGTTCTGGTCAGGGTAATATTCCTGACACACACAAGTCTTTTACTCTCTTCTTAAATTTTCAGAATGAGGTCAAGCTCTTTGCCTTTGTATCTAAGGGCTCTCTGGCAGTTAATTCCAAACTACTTTTCCATTAGTTTGCTGAGTAGGCTACTGATTATGTAAGAAATATAACTCATGCTCTCATGCCTCAGTGCCTTTGCTTATGCTGTTCCTTCTGCCCAGAATGCTGATCAGTTCTCTTCTTCCTGTGAAACCCAACTCAAATATTCTGTTTCATGGATCTTCCTTCCACCTTCCCCTTCTGTATTCACATCATATTTTGCACCTGTAATATAACACAATATGTTTTTGTCCTTGAGAACAGGAACCATCCTGTTCACTGGGTCTCTCTCATTGCTAAGAGAACAGATCTTAACTCCTAGTAGATATTCATTGAATGTTTGTTTCACTTTAATGGTGTATATATAATTTGTACAGGGCCACCTTGGGAGCCTAGGAGAGGATGAGTGTCAACTGAAGTGCCAGTACACCTTCCATTAGTTTTGTGTGGCGGAGTCAGGTTAAAACAAAACATGAAGGGCAGCCTTGATGAAGAAAACAGTGTCCTAAGAACAGTATATATATATATAAGCATTCACTGTATAGAGGGGGATGGGGAACATTGCTTTGGTGGTTGGGGGAGCTTATTGTGTATGAGACCTTTTTAGCACTAACTTTAGTGCCAATTTCTTGATCATCCTCAAGAAAATAAAATATTAGAGTGACAATTTAGACTTCAATTAAGGTTATTTAAAATAGGGTGGCTATTGTTTAAATATGAATTTATCTTTCAGATTATGTAGCTTTTATGATTTAAACTTATTAACTACTTTTATTTTTTAATAAGTATTATTTGGCACATTTTTTTCTTGGAATTGGATATTTCATGATAACTTCTTTTAATTTTAGGAAAGTAAAAAAAATCTTATGATGAGCACGTTATATAAGCTTCATGATCGATTGGCACAGCTTGCAGGTAATTGTTTGATCGTTCATAGTCTAAAAAATGTTTTGAAAAATTAATTTGCATTAATGTAACATGTTGTATCAGTAGAAATGGTTTTTCCCAAGTCTGGTATTATGTTATGTGAGGGTACTTCAGAAGTTCATGGAAAAATAGAATTAAAAGATAAGAAAAATCTTTCTATGAACTTTTTGAAGACCCTTTGTATTTGTGGAATATTTTTCTTTAGAAGTTTTTTTTTGTTTTTTTTAAATAAAAGGGATTTATTTGGCTAATGATTATATGGGCTGGATAGAAGTTTTTGATTATTTTTGTGGCGGGGGGAATGGCTGGCCATTATGGGGATCTGAACTCTTGACCTTGGTTGTCTTTTGTTTTTTATAGATATATTTAATTAAGGCCTTTTTCCTATCTGCCATATGTTTTAGATCTAATAGATATTTATATTATAAAATAAAATTTTAAAGTCAAATTTTTTTATTGTATTAAAAACAAAAATTCTCAAAGCTTAAATATCAGTTCAGTTGGAGAAACAATGAATTAACTGAAATCTTGGATTAAATATAAAAATGCAGATTTTCTTTTGGTGGTTGTCTAGGTATTATTCCCTTAGAGAAAGTAAATATACTCTCCTAAAGTTTTCTTTCCTGGTTCATTGCATTATTCTCACATTCTGCACATAGAACATCTTTGAGAACTCTCAGGCATCAACACATCTGCAATTAGAATAATTTAAACAACAAAAGGACAATTTATTATAGATGAATTTGTATCAAGTTTAGCATCTATAAGCTGCATTAGCAGCTTGTATGTTTATTACCTTTTAATTTTTTTTTTTACTTATTCTTATTTTACATATCTGAAAGAAGAAACTTTGAGTTCTCGTATAAGCATTTACACAAAAAGAAAGATATAGTTTTTCAAAGTTTTCTAGGTAGTAGATTCTTTTGTAGAAACCAGATCATTTATAGAAGCCTAGTAGGAAAATGTGGAATTTCTCTGGATGAATTGAGGTATTTTGGATCTGAACAGTTCCCCATGCTCTCACTTATCTTTATTTTTTTCTTTGGGTCCTTATTCTGGCTAGTTTTTTATTTTTTAGGCTTGTAATTCTGTGTATATCGCTAAAAGCCTTCTTTGCATTGACTGTCATTCATATACTGCAAGCTAATGACAGTTACTTGATATGCTCTAGTACCCGGGAAAAGGTTAAGAAGATATTCTCTAGCTAGAAATTCCTGATCTTGCTAATATAAGCATCTATAACTATCTTTTCAGCATTGTTATATGAAGTGTGGTCCATGGCCCACTAGATTAATATCATCTGGGGTGCTTTTAAAGATACAGATTCCTTTCTTTAGAGCAGGTGTCAGCAAGCATTTTTCTGTGAAGGGCCAGATAGTAAATATTTTAGGCTTTGTGGCTAGATTGCCTCTTTCACAACTACTCACTTCTGCTGTTAAAACATGAAAGCAGCCATAAATAAACAAGTGAGCTTGGCTGTATTCCAATAAAACTTCATTTATAAAAACCAGCAGAAGACCAGATTTGGCCCATGGTCTGTAGTTTGCCAACTTCTGCTCTAGATCTATGAGATCTGAATCTCTGAGGATGCGCTATAAAGTTTAAAAACTTGTTCATCTAATAGGTATTTCTTCCCTTTCTCTGATTACTACCATTAAAATCTGACTACATGAATAAAACTGATAAATGAGAACATGATTACTTTTATTATAGAAAAATTTGCCAAGAATTTTGCTTTAATTGTACTTTCACGTTAAGTATCTTTTTAAATCTACTTGAGAGAAATAGGGCAGGAAAAACTTAGAATTGGAGTTCAATATGAGGATAGTTTAGCTCTAATAACTATGTATAGCCTAAAGAAGAAGCTTTGAATTCTCTTCTTATAAACAGAAAAATACAAGAAAAGAAAAATATAGTTTTCCAAACTTTGGTATGTAGCAAATCCCTTTGTAGAAACCATATCATAGGTAAATTTCTACCTAATTTCCCTGTTGATGTATTATAAAATTTTTTTAAGGCACACGCACCCCTTGCTAAAGATAGGCCTAATTATACTCTGAAAATGGACATAATTTTAATTCAGTAATAAATTCAAACTTATTTGAACCCATGAATTATTAGCTATAAGAATGGATGTGTAAGTTAGCACAATGAATTTGCTGATTTTTTTCCCCTTTGGGAATAATACATATCTGTGGTGGGCCTCCTGTATGCCAAGATCTATGGGTAGGCATCAGTGTGACGTGGTTCCTACTCTGGCTTACAATTTTCTTCGGAATATAAGAGGAAGATATGTTCCTATCTAGACTGAAATGCATTTAAAGGTTGCGTTTTATTTAAGGGTAGTTGTTTGTTTATATTAGTTACTGGATTTTTTTTACAGGAAATGTAAGTAATATTTTTCTTTACTGATTATACTGACATAACCTATAGTTGCATAATTTGTAAAACATTTTGAATTAATCGTATTTGTTTTTTTCTATACTGATTCAAAATTAATAATGTGCTAATCTTTCCAGGAGATCATGAATGTGGCAGTTCTACTCAAAGAATGCTTTCTGTCCAAGAGGCAGCTGCATATTTAAAAGTAAGCAGCAAAATTAGAATTTTAATAGCTATATTCCTAAAATGCAGATAAATTGTTACTACTTGTATCAAAAGTACCATGCATTTGACTACTTTAGTTATACTGTTAACCTGCTGTTTGGTGTAAGTGAGCAGAAAAGAGAAAGTGGAATTGCTTAACATTTTTTGTTTTAGTTTGTTTTAGAACATTTTCTAGGAGAGAATGCACATTAATTTGGAAAGAGTACAAAAAACATTGGTAAGAGGGAAATTGAGATAGGTGAGTAGCATGTGAGAAAGCTGTTAAGCATCCCCAGAACAATTTCATTGCACGGTCCTAAGAGAACTTGCAAATGAATTTTCTAAACTACTGTAGATAATATTTGGAAAAACCTAAAGGTACTCGAAGGTTAAATATGGACTAGTGTCATTCTGGTTTATAAAAAGGGAAAATTGGAATTTGAAAGCCATACTGGAAAGCTTGATGTTAGTCACATTCCATAAATATAATTTCATAAAGATGTGAGTACTTGGAAATGGAAATGTTGATCTCTAGAGGCTGGCTGGCATGGTGTCAGTGTGAACAAGTCATGCAAACTTCATCCCCCCACTGGCTCTTTTTTTTTTTTTTAATTGTGGCAAAAAGCACATAACTTGAAATCTACCCTATTATATTAACACATTTTTAAGTGTACAGTACAGTATTGTTAAATATATATGCATTGTTGTATAGCAGATTTCTAGAACTTTTTCATCTTGCATGACTGAAACTCTACCCATTGCACAGCAGCTCCCTATTTTCCCCTCCCCCAACCCCCTGGCAACCATCTTTCTACTTTCTGCTTTTGTCAGTTGGACTACTTTAGATACAGCAGTCCCCCTTGTCCTTGGTTTCACTTACTTGCAGTTAACTGTGGTCCAAAAATGTTAAATGGAATATTTCAGAAATAATCAACTCATAAGTTTTAAATTGTGTGCCACTCCTGAGTAGCACGATGAAATCTTGCTCCATCCCTCCCAGGATGTGAATCATCCCTTTGTCCAGCATGTCCATGATGTATGTGCTACCTGCCCATTTAGTCAGTTAGCCATCTCAGTTATCAGATCTACTGTTGTGGTATCGTAGTGATTGTGTTCAAGTTACTTAATAATGGCCCAAAGGACAAGAGTACTGATGCTGGCATATTGTTATAATTGTTTTATTATTTGTTAATCTCTTACTGTGTCTAATTTATAAATTAAACTTTATCATAGGTATGTATGTATAGGAAAAAACATAGTATGTATAGGGTTCATTACTATACATGGTTTTGGGCATCTACTGGGGGTCGTGGAATATATGCCTCTCAGATGAGGTACTACTGTACCTTACATAAGTGGAATCATTCAGTATTTGTTCTTCAGTGACTAGCTTATTTTATCTAGCATAATGTCTTCAAGGTTTATTCATATTGTATCATATGACATTACTGTTTTTTTAAGATTGAGTAATATTCCATTGTATGTATAATTGTTTCTCAGTGTTCACAGTGGATTGGTTCCAGGACCCCCCGCCCCCACCCCAAACCAAAATCCATGGATTCTCAAGTCTCTCATATAAAATGGCATATTTGCATGTAATCTACATGTATCCCTACGTATACTTCAAGTCATCACTAGGTTACTTATAATACCTAATACGATATAAATGCTATGTAGGTAGTTGTTATACCATATTGTTTGTTTGTATTATTGTTGTATTGTTATTTATTTTTTTTAAAAAATATTTTCCATCTGCAGTGGTTGAATCCATGGATGTGGAACCCACAGATATGGAGGGTCTACTGTATATACACATTTTCTTTATTCAGTCATCTGTCAATGGACTTTTAGGTTGTTTTCGCCTCTTTGCCACTGTGAATAATGCTTTTGATTCTTTTGGATAAATACCCGGAAGTGGGATTGCTGAATTATATGGTCATTCTATTTTAAATTTTTTGTAGGAACCTATCCGTACTGTTTTCCATAGTGGCTGCACCATTTTACATTTCCATGAACAGTGTACAAGAGTTTCAGTTTCTCCACATACTCAATACTTGTCATTTTCTGGTTTTTTGAGATAATAGCTACCCTAACAGGTGTGAAGTGATATCTCAGTGTAGTTTCGACTTGTGTTTCCCTGATTAGTGATGATGAGCATGTTTTCATATACCATTTTTATATTCCATGTACATCTGTATATGCATGTACTGTACCATCTGGTCATTTGCATATCTTCCTTGGAGAAATACTGTTCAGATCCTCTGCCCATTTTTTAATCAGGATTTTTGTTTTGTTATTGAGTTGCAGGAGTTTCTTATATAATTTATATTTAATCTCTTATCAGATATATGGTTTGCAAATATTTTCTTCAGTTTGTAGGTTGTCTTATGCCAATTGTTTGCTTTGCTGTGCAGAAACTTTTGAGTTTTCCAAGACCAGTGTCATGAGGTCTCTCCCTATATTTTCTTCAAGGAATTTTATAGCTTCAGGTCTTAATTTAAATTTTTAGTTTATTTTGAGTTGATATTTGTATATGGCACAAGATGAGGGTTCAATTTCTTTTGCATATGGAAATCCAGTTTTCCCAGCACCATTTATTGAAGAGAGTGTCCTTTCCTTATTATGTAGTTTTGGCACCCTTGTTGAAGATCATTTGATTATATATCAGTGGGTTTATTTCTGGGATCTACATTCTGTTCTGTTGGTCTATATGTTTGTCTTTGTGCCAGTCCCATACCATTTTGATTATTGTAGTTTTGTTGTATGTTTTGAAGTCAGGAAATTTAAAGTCTCCAGCTTTGTTCTTCTTTTGCAAGATTGTTTTGGCTGTTTGGGGTCCTTTGTGGTTCCCTATAAATTTTAGGATTTTTTTCTGTTTTTGTGAAAAATATCATTGGGATTTTGATAGGGATTGTGTTGAATCTGTATTGGGTAGTTAAGATATTTTAGCAATATTAAATCTTCCAATTTGTGAACACAGCATAAGTTTCTATTTTTTTGTGTCCTCTTTCATTTTTTTCAGCATTGTTTTGTAGTTTTCAGTGTACAAGTCTTCCACCTTCTTGGTTAAACTTATTGCTAAGTATTTTATTCTTTTTGATACTGTTGTAAATGGGATTGTTTTTTAATTTCCTTTTTAGATTGTTGTTAGTGTATAGAAATGCAACTGATTTTTGTATCCTGCAACTTTGCTGAATTTGTTTATTCTAACAGGTTTTTGGTGGAATCTTTAGGATTTTCTATGAAAAGGATTATGTTATCTGTGAAGAGATAAATTTTCTTCTTCCTTTTCTATTTGGATGCCTTTTATTTCTTGCCCAATTGCTTTGGGTGGGACTTCCTTGCCTTCTTCCTGATATTAGAGAAAAAGCTTTCAATTGTTCACCATCAAGTATGATGTCAGCTGAGGCCTTTCTGTGTGTCTTTTATTTACTATGTTGCAGTAATTTTTTTCTATTCCTAGTTTGTTGTGTTTTTGTTATGAAAGTGTGTTGAATTTTGTGAAGTACTTTTTCTACATCGTTGAGATGATCATGTGATTTTTATCCTTTGTTCTGTTATTGTGGTATAATCACATTGATATGTTGAACCATTCTCGCGTCCAGGGTTGTGGTGTATGATCCTTTTGAAGTACCCTTGAATTTGGTTTGCTAGTATTTTGTTAAGGATTTTTGTGTCTCTATTCATCAGGGATATTTGTCTGTAGTTTTCTTGTAGTATCTTTGTCTGGCTTTGGTAACAAAGTAATGCTGGCCTCATAAAATGCATTTAGAAGTGTTTTCTCCTCTTCAGTTTTTTGGAAACTTTTGAGAAGTATTGACATTAATTACTTTTTAATAAAATAAATAAAATCAGAATCTGATTTTTTCCCCTTAGTCTAGCTGAGGTTTGTCAATTTCACTGATTTTTTTTTTTTTGGTAAAAACCAACTCTTAGTTTTGTTTTTTTGTTTTTCTACTCTCCATTTCATTTATTTCATACAATAATCTTTATTTTTTCCTTTCTTCTGCTAAATATGGGCTTAACTTGTTCTTTTTCTAATTCCTTGAGGTCTAAAATTAGCTTGTTCATTTGAGATCTTTCTTCATTTTTAATGTTGACTTTTACTACTGTAAACTTACTTCTTACTATTGCTTTTACTGCATTCCATAAAGTTTGTTATGTTGTGTTTTTTATTTTATTTGTCTCAAGAAATTTTCTGTTTTCCCTCTTGATTTCTTTGACTTTTGGTTGTTCAGGAGCGTGTTCTTTAATTTAAACATATTTGCGAATTTTCTAGTTTTCCTTCTACTCTTGATTTCTAGTTTTATTGTATTCTAAAAAGATATTTGATATTTCAGTCTTCTTGAATGTGTTAAGATTTGCTTTGTGGCCTAACACATGATCCAGCCTGGAGAATGCTTCATGTGCACTTGGTGAGAATGTGTATTCTGCTCTTGTTGGGTGGAATGTTCTGTATATGTCTGTTAGGTCTGTTGGGTCAATAAGGTTTTTCAAGTCCTCTGTTTCCTTATTGACCTTCTATCTGGGTGCTCTATCTATTACTGAAAGTGGAGTAATGAAATATTGCACTATTTTTGTGTTGCAGTTTTTCTCCCTTCAGTTCTGCCATTGTTTGCTTCATATATTTGGGTGCTCTGATGTGGGGTACATATATAATTGTTATATTTTACAGGTAATTTGACCCTTTTATTGTTATATAGTGTTTGTCCTTGTCTTATGTCAAAGTTTTTGACTGTCTATTTTTGTCTGATACAAGTATGGCCTTCCCTACCCTTTTTTTAGTTACTGTTTCCATGGAGAATAATTTTCCATTTTTTCACTTTTTGTGTATGTGTGTCCTTAAATCTAATGTGAGTTTATTGTTCTCAGAATATAGTTGGAACTTATTTTTTTATTCTTTCAACCATTTAATGTGTTTTGATTGTGGAGTTTAATCCATTTACATTTAAAGTGATTACTGATAAGTAAGTATCTGAATTTAAGCTAACAGTATAATGCCCACCAAACTGAGAATGTATCCTGAGACCAAAGAATGAAGCAGGCAACTCCATATGGTTTACAAGGAGGTGGTTGTTATTATTATTATTATTATTATTATTATTATTATTATTAATGGGTGAGTTATTTACAGAGATTAGGAGGAGTATTGATCTGATTGCTGCACAGTGTTTTCTGCACCACCTGGGAGGCGGGGGAGGAGTTGAAGCTTAAAAGGGACTTAGAGACAAAGTGGAGTTATGCCAAAGAGAGAAAGGCTACAGAAGTGGAAGATTCCCAGGTGCCTTGTAGCCTCTTGTTGTTTATCCTTGGGGTTGCTTGTGTTGTTCCCCTTATCTTAGCATAGCATTCTGTTTCTTTCTCTTCCTCAGTTGCTAAGTAACCTGTGCAAGAGAAAGATTATTAACTATTGAAACCATAGTTATAAAGACCACAGGGAGGAGTAAGTTCTGACCAATGTTCCTACAGAAAGGACTTACTATTGCCATTTTGTCAATTGTTCTTTTTCTGTATGCTAGCTTTTTTGTTCCTCTTTTCCTCTTGCTGTTTTTTGTGTGTGTGTTTTGCTTTTTTGTAATGATGTTATTTGATTCCTTTTTCTTTTTTTGTATCTTCTATAGTATTTAATTTGTGGTTACCATGGGAGCTTACATAAAACATCTCATATTTACAACAATATTTTCAGCTGATAACATGTTAACTTCAATGGCATAGATAATGTCTACTCTTTTATATACCCCCTTTTATGTTTTGATGTCACAGATTACATCTTTATATTGTGTATCCATTAACATTTTACAGTTATAGTTATTTTTTATACTTTTGTCTTTTAAATTGTATATCACAGGTAAACGTGATTTACGTCTCAGCCATTTTGGTGGTGCAGTATTATGTATTTGTCTATATATTTACCTTTACTACCAGGAAGCTTTTACTTTCATATGCTTTTGTGTTACTATCTAGCATTTTTTCATTTAACTTGTAGGACTTCCTTTAACTTGTAAGGCAGTTCTAGTTGTGATGAACTCTCTCAGCTTTTATCTGGAAAAGTATTTCTCCTTCGTTTTTGAGGGATGGTTTTTCTTTCTTGGTTGGCAGTTTTTTTCGTTCTGCACTTTGAATATATCATCGCACTCCCTTCTGCTTTGCAAGGTTTCTGCTAAGTAATTTGCTGGTAGTTTTGGGGGGCCTTCCTTATACATGATGAGTCACTTTTCTCTTGCTGCTTTCAAAATTCTCTCTTGTCTATGACTTGAAAATTTGACTATAATGTGTCTTGATAGGATCTTATTTGATTAATCCTAGGTGGGATCCATTGGGCTTTTTGAAATTGAGTGCACATTTTCTTCCTCAGATTGGGGAATTTGGGGCCATTACATCTTCAAATAAGCTTCTGGCCCATTTCTCCATTTCTTCTCTTTCTGAAACTTTCATAACATGTATTGTTCTGTGTTATGGTGTCTCATAAGTACCTTAGACTTTCTTCACTCTTCATTCTTTTTTCTTTTTGCCTCTCTGACTGGTGACTGGATAATATCAAATGACCAATCTTCGGATTTGCTGATTTTTTCTTCTGCTTGATGAAGTCTGCTTTTGAACCCTTCCAGTGAATTTTTCAATTCAGTTATTGTCTTCTTTGGCTCCAAAGTTCCTAGCTCTTTTTAACATTTTCTTTCTCTTTTGGTTCATGTGTTGTTTTCCTGATCTTGTTGAATATCTCTGTGGTGGTTTTTTTGAGTTCTTTTGGTTCATGTGTTGTTTTCCTGATCTTGTTGAATATCTCTGTGGTGGTTTTTTTGAGTTCTTTGTCAGGTAATTCTTACACTTCCATTGCTCTGGGGTAGGTTTTTGTGGTTAACATTGTTTCTTTGATTGGACGATGTTTCCCTGTTTCTTTGTGTGCCTCATTACTTTGTGTTAGGATCCACACATTCACCCACCTCTCTCAGTCTCTACAGATTTACTTTGTACAGGGAAAGACCTTCACCAGTAAGATTGGCTAGAGTTTCTGGGGTCCTTCTCTGGATTTGTGCCTGTAAATTTCCAGTTGGGTTTTGCTGGTTTATTTTTTTTAGAGCATGTAATCTTTTGCTTTCTTTGGTGTCTGACTGTGGTACTGCAGATTCTCTGGAGCTGCCATAGGCCATCCAGCTCTTTTTTTTGTTTTTAGTATCCCCACAGTTATCTAGAGTATGCTGTGTCCTGTTAGCATTCTGAGTCAGGTAAGACAGAAACCAGGCAGCCTCCTCCATTCCCCAGCCCCCATGAGGTAGAATGTTGTACGTAAGCTCCAACTCTTTTTCTCCCCAGGGAGAAGCCAGGGGTTGGGGGCTTTCTCCCACTTTCTTTACACATTAAGCTGGGGGGAGGAGTAATAGTGTGTGGTAGTTCAAACATGTTGTCTTTGTTTTCAGCAGCTCCCAGCCTTGTTCCGTTTCCTGTCAGCAGTTATATTCAGGCAAGACAGAAGCCAGTCACTCTTATAGCTGCCACAAAACCCTGACTATTAGATGTGTGTTCTAGTTTTCTCTTTTCCTCCTCAGAAAGAAGCCAGGAGTTGAGAGTTTCCTCCCAATTACACTGCTCTTTAGGGTGGTGGGAGTATGTGGAAAGTGAGTGCCAGGAATTTTCCTACCAGCTTTGATTTAACTGGTTTTGCTCTTACCTGTGGTGCAGGAACCTCTTAACTGATTTCTGGATTTCTTTCTTTTTTTTTCTTTTTTACATGCACTATGGGTTTACTTGCAGTATATATATATATATTAAATATGGCACTTTATTGTTACATTTATGATTTGAAAAGTATAGGCATATTTTAAAAACATTTGAAAAATATGTCAAAATGTTAACTAACAATGGTTAAGTCTACATGATAGGAATATGAGTGATTGTCATTTTTTCTGTATTCTTATGTCTTTTTATACTGTAAATAATATAAAATGGTTATTTACTAAAACAAACAAAAAAAATATTAAATACATGTAGTTCAAGTAATGATACACAGTGGTTTTCTTCAGAGGCAAATTTCATTGTGTAGTTTGTTGCTATTTGGCTTGAATGAAGTGTAATATCTTGGAGTGGCCTTTATTTATTTATGTATTAGCATATTCATTATCATAAACCATGCTTATTCTTTATGCCCCTTATCCAGTCTCTCCCCTTCCTCTTCTTTTTCCTCCCTCTCCCTTCTCTGATAACCATAGATTTGTTCTCTCCATCTGATAGGTTAACTGTTCCTCTGTTGGTTTGTTGCCTAGATGATCTGTCCAAGACAAGTGTGATATCAAGTCCTCCCTTATTATCATAAAATCAGATGCTGCTTCTTTTACTCTGAAGTGTGCTTTGTGGACAGAGAGGACTTCTTTTCTTTTTTTTTGGTCTCCGCTGGTGTCTCTCCTTGTGTCAATGCAATTGAGAGTCTCGCGTGCCATCTGCATGGTGGCCGTGACTGCTGCTATAGAGACTAGCCATTTCTGCAGCAGCCATGGCAATTGTGGTAGCTATGGAGGGCAACCTGTGTGAAAATGGTGTTTATGGTGTGTTCTTTACCTGTTGCTGCTGGGTTTAGCTTACCCCAGCTCCATACCTCAGGCCCCCAGCTGGGCCCCAGAGCGATGGCGGCAGCCTGCCTAGTTGTGGCTGGGTTCAGCTTCCCTCGGCTCCATGAGTCAGGGCCCTGATTGGCAGCGTTTCTAGTTGCAGCTAGGTTTTGCTTCCCCCAGCTCCATGCCTCATTCTAAGATGTTGCCAAGCAGTTCAGGTGATGCAGGGGAGGAGGAGAAGGGAAGGGGGTGGAGAGATAGGGTGGGAAGAGGAGGAAAAGGGGAGCATGATTGAGGCCTGTGGGCCCCCAGCCCCCATCATTCTGGCAGGGGAGGCCACGGGGCTTCCAGTGGTGAGCTGGATGTAGATGTCAGGGTGGTGTGGCTGAAGCCCTTGGTTCCCACCACCCTGGTTCAGGACCCTGGGGCACTTCCTGCAGCAGTTTGGTGGTCATCATTGGGCTGGTTGTGGATGTTGGGGGAGTGACTGAGTCTGTCAGTCCCCCCATTGCCCTGAGGGCCCAGTGTGCTTCCTGCGGTGGCTTGGTTGTCATTGCTGGCTGGTTGCAGATGTCAGGGGGGTGTGGCTGGAGCTCTTGGCCTCCCATTGCTCTGGCTTGGGGGCCTGGTGTTTTTCCTGCAGCAGCTTGGTGGTTGTCACTGGGCTGGTTGTGGATGTACGGAGGGCATGGCTGAGGCCCTCCTTACCGCTCCTGCTCGGGAGCCCAGGGTGCTTTCTGTGGTGGCTCTGTGGTCATTGCTGAGCTGGTTGCAGATGTTAGGGGTTATGACCGAGGCCCTCTGTCCTCCCCCATCCGTGGCTTGGGAGTCCAGGGGGCTTCTGGTCCTTCTAGGTTTTATAGGTGTTGTTTGGTGGTGTTAGACCTTTACTATCAAGCTTTGTCTCTGATCTGTGGGCACTTTGTTTTTTCTTTTAGTTCTGTGTTGGGTTATTCCGTTTCCCCCACTTAAAATCTGCACTGGAACTACTTTCTTGTCCTTTGCTTACTTCTGAAATGGTGAAACTTCCTGTGGGTACCAGCACTTGAGCCCTGTAGTTGAAATAAGCTAAATTGCTTCATTTCTCCTGATGCCCTGGGGAAGGCTTTTTGTGAAGCTCAGGTTTTAATGGTTGACCTTGTATGTACTTCTGTGTTTCGTGAGGTCCCATACAAGGGTTATGTGGAAACTCTGGTTTGGGCCTGAGTCTTTTCAGCAAATTGCACCCCCTGCAGTACTATATTCCTGACTGGTCTCCACTGAGTAGTCCTGTGCTGATAGGAGGGCAGATCAGCTGTCCATACTATGCCCCAGTGTAACGCCGGTGGGCCCATTTCTCCCACTGCCCATACTCCAAACACTTCCCATAGGACGGGCCACGTGCCAGTCCCTTGCGATGACTCAACAGCTTCTGAGTGGTTCCCTTTTTTAGTTGTCTGTGGCTCCTTGCTCCTATGTGGGTCCACGGGAACCCTGTTAGTGGTCTTGCTGTCCTGGGGGCCAAGGCCCTCTTCTCCCCTGCCGCCTCCAAGCAACTTCATATGAAGTACACAGCAGTGGTTTTTGCCAGGTCTTGCTCCATGTGTTCACCAGCTCCAGCCTTAAAGTGGCTGGGCTTGAAATGGTGGGAGCAATCAACAGAGAGAGCCTTTCTCTCATCATGGCTTCTGCCTTCATGAGCTCTGTAGATCTCTCCTCCTTCTCCTCCTCTGAGCTCTAGTGACCCCAGCTTGGATGTTGTTGCTTTTTAATTGTTGTAAATTAGTTGATTTGTGGGTGATAGTGATGCTAGGGACTATCTATTCTGCCATCTTGACTGGAAACCTCCCTGATTTCTGGACTTCTTACAAATGGAAGTAGTCCATATATTTTTGTTGAATCAGTGTCTCCATGGAGGAAGGAGAGTCTGGGAGTTCCTATTCTGCCATCTTGCTGTTGTCAGTCCTATCCTTTTTAAAAATTAAGTATGTGGTATATGTTCTAAGACTTTCAGCAAGGTTTTTCACAGTCTTTCATGATGTTTGTCAACAAAGGAAAATATGGGCTTATTAACTTAATTCATGACTGATAGAGTTTGGATGTGTTGTCCCCCCAAAACTCATGTGGAATCCTGATCCCCAGTGTGGCAGTGTTGAGAGCAGTTTGCGTTATGGGGGCGGATCCCTCATGAATGGATTAATGCTCTCCCTGGGGGATGGAGGGTAGTGAGTGAGTTCTTGCTTTATTAATTCCCGCTAGAACTGGTTGTTTGTAGGAGCCTGGCACCTTCCCTCTGTCTTTCTCTTCCTCTCATCACGTGTTTGTACCTGTTGGCTGCCTGCTGCTTTCTGCCATGAGTAGACACATCCCTGAGACCCGCACCTGTTGCAGCTGTGCCAGAATTGTGAGCCAAATAAACCTCTTTTCTTTATAAATTACCGGGTCTCAGGTATTCTGTTATAGCAACACAAAATGGACTAATACAGGGACTTATATGTAGATACCATAAAGATGCTAAGAAAATGTAATACGATGGATATCTTGATTCAGATTCTGGCACTGCTACAAAGAAGCTGGATGTCTTGGTATATAGTCCCTTAACTTTTCTTAACCTGTTTCTCTTTGTGAAAGTGGGACTGTTAAAACCTGTCATTGTTTGGGAGCCTTGAGTGAGTATATAAAGTATGTATGTAGCTGAGTGCCTGCTGATTATATTAGCTTCCAAGAAATATTTTTTTTTCTGTGTTTTCTAATTAAGTGCCACTCCAGAGAGAGGTCTCAAAAACATGCTACAGGGTTTGTCTGTGAAACTTGTTATCTTATCCTTTTTCAATTTTGACCTAGATAAGAACATGGTTGGCAGTCAAATTTATGGGTAGTATAATAGCTAATAGATTGGGTAGCTAAAGAGTTAGGATCCAAAAAGATCTTGATTAAAGAAAGGTTATGATTATGGGACTCAGTATTAAGAGATGGAAGAATTGCAGGGTGGGCGCAAAGAAGGGATTGGATTGAGGAGGCTAATGGGAACACAGAATAAAATATTCCAGGAAGAAGGGTGTAGCATGTGAGAATCCAAAGCAAGCAAATTGATCCTTATGAAATAATAGAGCGTGTTTTTACTTTTAGCGGTAGGAAAATCTGATCCCATCCAGTGGTGCCTTCCTGCTTTCTCTTTTTTACCCAGTTAAATCTCTTAGGTAATGGCACAGATATGTGTTATGGTTGGTCATAAATTCCTGGAGCAAGATTCATTTACATCTCAGAAGAACCCCAAGACTCTTAAAATCTACTGAGTTCTGTATTTGAAGGACTAAAGAAATGGGATAGAGTTTGGGAACAGAATAAGGCCTGACCAGTGTTAAGCAGAGCTGAGGAAGAGGCAGAGGTGTGGAAGGATTATTAACCTCCTCTCTTTCTTCTCCCCCAACTATGTGATTGCAGCTCTGGGTCAGCAATGGGATGAGTTAAAAAGAAGTGGCATAGACCTAGAGTTGGGACAAGTCAGGGTCTAAGCCAGGCACCAGTGGAGTGCAAGAGATTAGTTCTACTAAAGACTAGGCGCAAAGAAGTTCCTGGATGAAGTTACCCATGCTGGAGTTGGAAAAATGCCTGTTATATCCAGTCTTTAGATGATTTTCATATCTTGAATTATTTTATGTTTCAAATTTTTGGTTTTTTTAGTTCAGTAGATTTTCCTTTGTATATTTTTTACAAAAGATTCTGGATTAATTTATTTAATTCCATTTCTTAATTAGTTAACCGGAGTTTTTTTTATGTAGAATGTTAATACCTTTCTTATACATTTAGATTATATATGTGTGTTAACTTTTTTTTTTTTTTTTTTGAATTCCATTTTCAGGTTTTCAAATGCTATGAAACCTGTTAAGGCTTGTCACCACCATAGATACAGTTTGGACTCTCACACACACACAACATTAAACATTTTTTCTTAAAAAGTAGTTTGAAGGTCTAGATAGAAGTTTTTAAGTACTATTTTTAATGCTTATTTTTTAAAATATGAAATTAAATCTTGCCCATGATTTGATTCATATGAAGTTAAAATGAAAAAAAACATAGTTTCAAATTTACCATGTAAAGATAATCACTGGTCCATTGTTCTCTAGTCTTTTAAAATATTTTTTTTCCCTAAAATTAGTATTATTGTAAGTATTATAGATATTTCTTATAATAAATATTCATGATTATTCCTGGAAATTCTTATGTGCATTTTCTCCTGTCATTGAAGAGTTTTTTGAAAACTTTTATCACTGGATAATATTTTATTATATGATTGTATTGTTTTGGTTTGTGGTTTTTCAGTATTATGAAAACACTGTAATCTTTGCTTATAGTATGAGAGTATTTGATTTTCTAATATTTCCTTAGGAAGTAATCCCAGAACGGAAATTACTTATTCAAAGAACATGAGCTTTTTAAAACGCTTTTGACATATGTTGCCAAATTACTTCCTAATTTGGAATGACAGTTTTAGCACGATCTAGCCAAAATTGGCTATTATATTAATGTTCTGGCATAAGTACGGAAGAAACTCACTACGAAGTTGGAATTAAACAGTGATGGTAATATGAATATTGTAGGCTTTCTGCTTTTAGAGAGAGATCTGTTGTACATTTCCACTTAATGGTAATTGTACTATGGTTTCACCAGCAACATAGTTAAGTTTTTGGATTCAGGAGTAAATGTACCAAAGAATGTGTAGAGCTCCTACAAAAATAAACTTAATAAATAGTTTAAACACTCTTTTTCTGACTTTCCCACTTTTTTCTTGAGCTTTTTTTCATCCATTGGTTTTGTGAAAAGTTAAGAGGTCCCTCTGGTGGAACATTTGAGAAATACATAGCATTATACTTTCATGAAAATACATGATTGGTTTTTAAGTTAAATGGTGAGAATGTTGAATGATAACCATTCATCACATTGTTCTATAGAAAAGTTAAGTTCCTAGATTGCTTTCAAAACCTTAACCTTTAACACAATGAATATGTTTAAGATTTGTGAAGAAAACAGGAAAGTAGATAGCTACACATGTAACAAATTATGGGACTGGATAGATTTTTATGGCATAGCTTGGAATGCTAATCACTGTTAATAAAATTGTATCTGTGTGGGAAAATAAGTGTTCTGAGAGTGGAGTGAAGGGAAAATTTCATAATAATTATAATTTATCAAGTACAATTTATCTTGGTTTTCTGTATGTTACCTCTAATTTCACAATGATCCAGCAAGGTAGGTGGTATCAGACCCACTTTTTATAAAGAAACTAAAGCTTAGAAGGTGTAATAACTAGGTCATCTAGCCTAACGTGTGATGGAACTAGAAATAGAACTAAAGTACTGGGTGGGGGGAGGTGGTGGAGGAAAAGTGGTGGACTAATCGGTACAAAGAATACTATCTACCCTAAGTGAATCATTGTGCATTATATGCATGTATTGAAACAACACACTGTACCCCACAAATATGTACAAGTAAATGGTAAAATATTTTGGGAATATCTTCACACTATACTGTTCTGCCTCTTAGATGGACAAACTCGGTTCATAAGCCCTAGCTCTGACTGTTGAACAGGCAAGGGACAGACACTGTTGAGGGTCAGGAGCTGAAGAAGTGTTCAAAGTAGGTACATCTGCTAGATGACATATTTTCTCTTGTCCCCACTTAAGGTTGTACAGCTAGTCAGTGGTGGAGCCAGGGTCTGATCTGAGGCCTGTTTGATTTTAAAGACCATGGTTTTTTCCATTATTCCTGGAGGTGAAAGATCGTTTTCTCACTGAATCACAAGATTTAAATCATATTATGTACTGGTGGTTTCTGTGTGTTATATTTTAGTTATTTAAAAGGTGGCATTTCCTATGTAGCGTATAATCCTCTCACAATTAACCAGAATATTCACTACCTGGAAAGCCACATAGCCATTATTACCATGTAAATTATCCATTTCTTGAACTATTCTCATTAGGTTTTCAATACTAGCTTGACTCTCCTTAGTGCCTTTTCCCCTCCTTAATAAAGTTTTATTGCTTTATTTAATGAGATGAAACAGTATTATTTTTGTACTTTGAAACTAATCCAAGTTCAAAGTGTCTGAATGGATTTTAAAATACACATTTTTCACCAATTATTTTGAAAATAAGGTACATTTGGAGGGGGGCGGATCATGGATATGTGTGTGTGTGTGCTTTATATATACACATAGTGTGTTAAAGTAGATTTAAAATTTGAGAAAACATTCATTGAATTTAGATTTACATGAAGCAGTGGTAGTATGCTGACTGACATGTTACCTATATAAGTAAATAGACTTGCCTTAAAAATTAAAAACTTAATTTTCCTCCTTAAAGTTTCTTCTTACTTTCATTATTAATTACTGAAAATGTTTGTTTTATGATTCTGGAATTCCCTACCTCATAGGTTGGAAAACTATGACATATAGGCCAAACTCAACCTGTCTGTCTTTGCATGGCTTGTGAGCTGTGGTTTTACAACATTTTTAAAAGTTGCTTTAAAAAAAACCAAACAACAACAACAACAAAAACCAGAAATGTGTATGGCTGCGGTTTATTTATTTATTTTTGGATTTTTTTCTTCTTTATTTTCATACCAGTTTTAGTTTTACAGAAAAATTGAACAGGAAGTACAGATAGTTCCCATACCCTACCCCCACCCACAATACAGTTTCTCCTATTATTGACATGTTACATTAGTGTGGTACATTTGTTACAGTTATGAATCAATATTGATGTGTTATTATTAACTTAATTTTACATTAGAGTTCCCTCCTTGTTTTGCACAGTTCTGTGGGTTTTGCCTGATGCATATCATGTCTTCAGAATTACGTCATACAGTATAATTTTGCTGCCCTAAAAGTCCTCTGTGCTCCACCTTTTCATCCCTCCTTTCCTTCTTCCCACCCTCCTCCCGTGAAACCCTAGAAACCACTGGATTTTTTCCCCATTACCTCAAATGTTTATCATTTCTTTGTGTTAGAAACATTCAAAATCCTCTCCTAATTAATTGAAACTATACAATAAGTTGTTAATTATAGTCACCCTACAGTGTTTAGAACACTGGATATTATTCCTCCTGTCTAGCTGTACTTTTGTATCTATTAACCAACCTCTCACTATCTCCCTCCCCCTCACCTTTCCCTCTCTACTTCTATGTGATCAACCTTCTTAGCTTCCATATAAGAGTGAGAACATGCAGTATTTCTCTTCCTGTTCCTGGCTTACTTCATTTAACATAACAGCTTCCACGCTTATCCATGTTGCTGTGAATGGCAGGATTTCATTCTCTTTTTATAGCTGAATAGTATTTCATTGTGTATATATATACACCACGTTTTCTTTATCTGTTGATGGACACTTTGGTTGATTCTGTATCTTGGCTATTGTGAATAGTGCTTTAGTAAACATGGGAGTGCAAATCTTCAGTATACTGATTTCCTTTGGATATATACCCCGTAGTGGGATTGCTAGATCATCTGGTAGTTCTATTTGTGGTTTTTTAAGGACACTCTAGACTTGTTTTTTTCATAATGGTTGTACTAATTTACATTCCCAACAACAGTGTATATGAATTCCCCTTTCTTCACATCTTCACCAGCATTGGTTATTGTCTGTCTTTTTGATAATAGTCATTCTGACTAAAGTGAGATGAAATCTCATTGTGGTTTTGATTTGCATTTCCTTGATGATTAGTGATGTTGAGCATTTATTATATACCTGTTGGTCATTTGTATGTTTTCTTTTGAGAAATGTCTGTTCCAACTCCTTTGCCCATTATTTGATTAGATTATTTCTTTTCTTGCTATTGAGTCATTTGAGTTACTTGTATATTCTAGATATTAATCCTTTGTCAGATGCATAGTTTGCAAATATGCATAGTTTCTCCCATTCTGCAGGTTGTCTCTTAACTCTGTTGGTTGTTTCCTTTGCTGTGCAGAAACTTTTTTAAAAAGTTTGGTATAATCCCACTTGTCTATTTTTGCTTTTTTTCTCTGCTTTTTAGGTCCTCTAGTCTTTGCCCAGCTTGATGTCCTGAAACATTCCCCCCGTTTTCTTCTAGTAGTTTCATGGTTTCGGGTCTTATGTTTAAGTCTTTAATTCATTTTTGCATATGGTGAGGGATAGGAGCCTAGTTTCATCCTTCTGCATATAGCTACCCATTTTCCCAGCACCATCTATTGAAGAGACTGTCCTTTCTCCAGTGAATACTCCTGGCACCTTTATTGAAGATCAGTTTGCTATAACTATATGGCTTTATTTGTTGTTCTCTTTTCTGTTCCATTGGACTGTGTATCTGTTTTTACACCAGTTCCATGCTGTTTTGCAATATAACTTTGTAGTGTATTTTGAAGTCAGGTAGTGTGATGCCTCCAGCTTTGCTCTTTTTGCTCAGGATTGCTTTGGTTATTTGGAGTCTTTTACAGTTCCATATAAACGTTAGAATTGTTTTTTCTATTTCTGTCAAGATTGTCATTGGTATTTTGGTAGGGATTGCATTAAATCTGTAGATTGCTTTGGGTAGTATGGTCATTTTCACAATATTAATTCTTCTAATCCATGAACATGGAATGTCTTTCCATTTGTGTCCTCTTCGATTTCTTTAATCAGTGTTTTATAGTTTTCCTTGTAGAGATTTTTCACCTCCTTGGTTTAATTAATTCTTGGGTATTTTATTTAAATTTAAATGTTTACCCTCTGGACCTTTACAAGAGAAGGAAAAATTGGCATACCTCTACTTTACAGCTTTTTAGGTGGCTACAAAAAGTGAATAACAAAACAGTTTAAACTCTTAAAATCACGTTGTTGTTATATAAGCTACAATATTATTATGAACTGTTTAATTAGCATAAGTAAGAAAAATACTCAATTTTTAATTTTACCAACATTCCATTTTATAATACTGTAGTGCTCTATATACTATGTAGAATATTTGTGGAAGTAATGTCATAATTAGGACTTCAGCACCCTATTAAATCTTTAATGAGGTTTTAAATAATCAATTGTTTTTTGACACTGTATCCATAAAATAAACGTTCATTGTTCTGTTGTATTCCAGATAGTGAGTGGATATCAAGTGGTATTAACATGGGAAAGGAAAATAGAAAATGGGAAAAACAGCAAAAGATACTTTTATCTCCCTTATTATTTTATAACTAGAAGTTTTAAGCTCTTTGTTCTTCCTTGTACTTGGCTTGTTAGAGTAGTAGGTCCTTGTTAATTTCAACCATCATGTACATTTTTTAAGGACAATTAATAAGGACAGTTACATTATTTAGAATGTCTTCAGCCTTCTAAAATTTTTATTAAAACTTACAACTGCTAAACTTGGGAATTTGTTTTTTTTCTTTTTTTTCTTTTTTGATTGGTAAGGGGAGCGCAACCCTCGGCTCAGTGTCGTCTGCACCATGCTCAGCCAGTGAGTGCACTGGCCATCTCTGTATAGGATCTGAACCCGCAGCCTTGGCGCTGCCAGCGCCGCACTCTCCCGAGTGAGCCACAGGGCCGGCCCTTATTTGTTTTTACATTATCTGAAACTTAACATTAATAGCCCAGTCTTCAAAGACATATACTTGTCTACTAATAAATGTAGTAATGCAAAGCATGTCTTAATACTCTGCGTATTATAGTAATATAAGCTGAAAAGCATGTATATAAACAGAAGTAAATGCAACATATATATTTCATTGATTTCTTTTAGAATATCCATGTCTTTGAAGGGTGCTGTAGTGTCTGTGTCTTTGAAGATTTTTATAATTTTCATGTCTTTGATGGTTAAAGTCTTTGAAAGGATGTAATTGAATATAAAAAACTATACTAGTGAATTACATTACAAAGAAGAATAAATGCAATAATGTTTTCTCCTCTTTCAAAAGTCCTATATGTCTAGGTTTTATCTAATCCTGATCTGTACAATGTAACAAGAACTATGTTCTCTGGATGCCCCTTCATCTCTGTATGTTCAAAGCTTTTTTTTTCTTCTCTAATTTTAGAAAAAGGCAATATGAATTCTGTTTGATTTTTGGTTGTACACAAAGTGATTTCTAGTATGAATTATCCCTGATTCAAAAATTCAAAATGCCTCAAGATCTAAAAGTTTTTGAGCACCAACATGATGCCTTAAGTGGAAAATTTCACACCTGACTTCATGTGACAGCTTGCAGTCAAAATGTAGGTACAAAACATGCAGATTATTCAGTGTCCCAAGGGAAGAAAGACCCTCCCTTCAGCAGTGACATATCTTTTCTGCGCATGCCCACAAATGATGATAAAATGATCACAGATACGGGTTAGATGCATCAAGCACAGGTTCTCCACAATGCCCCCGCATATGGTGAAGACCTGTGTGCATTATTCACAATATTTTTTTTTTGCTTGTTCTCTGCTCTGTAGTGTAAAGGTATTGTTAAAAATATTGAAAAAGGCCTGAATATACTAGGTAACTGTGATAAGAAAAAGTGGAAGCATTTATGTTTATCTGTACCATTGAAAGTCAAGCTGTTGGAGAAACTGGACAGTGGTGTGTGAAACATTTTACTGAAGAGTATGGTGTTGGAATGACCCGCATATGTGACCTGAAAAAACAGAAAGATAAACTGTTGAAGTTCTGTGATGAAAGTGAGGAACAGAAGTTAATGAAAAATAGAAAAACACTGCATAAAGCTAAAAACGAAGATCTCAGTCTTGTATTGTCAGGGTGGATCAGTCAGCATTGCAGTGACCAACATGCCACTTACTGGCATGCTGATCATGAAGTAAGCAAAGATCTATCACAATTAACTGAAAATTGAAGAGAACGGTGAATGTTCAACAGGCTGGTTGAAGAAATTTAAGAAAATACAAAGTATTAAATTTCTGATTTGTGGTGAAAGTATGCTGCTCATCATGAAGCAGTGGAGAAATTCATTGATGAGTTTGCCAAGGTCATTGCTGATGAAAATCTGATGCCAGAACAAGTCTATAGTGCTGATGAAACATCACTTTTTTTGTGTTATTGCCCCAGAAAGACAGTGACTACAGCTGATGAGACTTAATTCCTATGGGAATGAAGGGTGCCAAGGACGGAATAACTACTGGGTGTGCTAATGCAGCAGGCATGAATAAATGTAAACTTGCTGTGATAGGTAAAAGCTTATACCTGTTTTCAAGGACTGAATTTTTTAACAGTCCATTATCCTATCCTCAACTGCTTCTGATGTTTCTTCTCACCTAAAAAAAAAATACAGTGTACAGTAACCATTTAATCAAATGTTGCAACATAGGTGTAGATCTAAAGCCTGCTGCTGTTTGTTGTTGCTATTGTTTAACAGTTGATAAGGGTGTTCTGTTGATGCTGCCATCCTGCTTAGTTACACTGAACACATGACTTTTTCACTGTATTAATGGTATGTCGTATTTTTTTTACTGTTAAGTACTTATGTGTGAATAAGTATTAAGAAAATGATTGCTTATTGGTAGCATATAAATTAATAGTCAGGAATGATGGTGATGCCAAACAAACTCAAATTGTCCACGTGGGTGGCTGAGATAGTGACACCTTTGCTTTCTGATGGTTCAGTGTACACAAACTTAGTTTTATGAACAAAATTATTAAAAATATTGTATAAAATTACCTTCAGGTTATGTGTATGAGTACATGGTGTATAGGAAACAAATGAACTTGGTGTTTAGACTTGGGTCCCATTCTGAAGATATCTCATTATATATATGAAAATGTTTCAGAACCTGGAAAAAACCAAAATTCAAGACACTTCTGTTTCCAAGCATTTTGAATAAGGATGCTCAACATGTAGTGTATTTATAACATTTGGAACAGTAATTGCCTGAAATTGTTTTTTTATAATTTTGTCACGTAGCATTTTAAAGCAATATTAAATAAAAATCACTTTTTTTCATTCTTTTCTAGTTCCTGCTCGTATGAATACATATCTTTTATAATTATAAATATGTATAAATTGAATGTTTTAGTTTTATTTTTTAAGCAGATAGCTGTTTAGCTTTTATCATGATCATTTCTGAATTTATAATACCCTTTAAAATGATCTCATATATAAACCATTTCTTCATTATTAAATACTTACATTGTCCGCAGGTTTTTTGATGTTTATAAATGCTGTAAGGAATAATCACACTTAAACAATAAAACAGATGGCCTAGAGTTATCTTCACCATCTTAAAAGTCCTGATAGTAGTTTCACATTAAGTAATGATGCCTAGCAAGAGTAGTTTTGCTTTGTAAAACTTTTGATTATATTTGCAAATTTGATATATTAAAATAACTTATTAGTTTATTAGTAACTAAACTGTACTTCCTAATATGATCTATTGAAAACCTTGTAATTTCCAGTGCTGTTAAAGAATCTCTTTATAAAATGCAATAGCTACTTCTTAAAAAATTCTTTTTTTGAAAAAGCCTTTTAAAAAATGACTTCTTATTTCTGCTTTTAGAAACTCATTTTTTATACTTCAGAAAGTCCATAAATACATACCTTCTAATAGACTGTAAGCTCCAGGAATTTTGACTGTTTTGTTCAGACTGTTTACTGTATCTCTAGTTCCTAGAATAGTATTTGGCACATAGTGAGCCCTCGATAAATATTTGTTGAATGAGAATTTTTAAGGATGTTTATAACAGTATTATTTAATATGCTTTTAAAAATATATATACTCTAAATGTTTATTAATACAGGGTGATTAAAGTGTAGAATAACCATACAATCAGACAGTATTTTCTGAAAAAAATCGGGGTTTTTCCATGTGTACTGAGATTGACATAATACTTTCTTTGTTCCATGAAAAAAAGCAAGTAGAACAGTATGTACTATGAATACTATTTTTAATATTTTGCTTTAAAAAATACATACCTAGTCATACATGGCAGTTCTTAAGCTTTTTTGAGCTCCTATAGTTACTGAGGACTTTCTAAGTGGCTTTTGTTTGTGAGAGATATACATATATAGTGCATGTTTATGTTGTAAATACATACAGTCATGCATCTTTTAATGACAGGGATATGTTCTGAGAAATGCAGTGCATCATTAGGCAATTTCTTTGTTGTGTGAACATCACAGAATATACTTACACAACCTAGATGGTATAGCCTACAAGACACTCAGGCTATATGGTACAGCCATTTTAACCTTACGGAATTACCATTGTAATGGAGTTTGTTGACCAAAATGTTAAGTGGTGCATGACTGTGTTTATTCTACACAGTTATTCTAATATGGCAAATCTATATTATAAATCATATAATTATTACATATTTATAATACAGATTTGCCATATTAAAAGTTAAAACAAAAAATTTTAAGCTTTTGGAATAAAAATAATAACCCTACTACACGTTAAGGTAATAAATTTAATAAATGTGTTAAAATTACATGTAAGTAATGTATTTTTATGAAAATTATCTCTGATATTACACCAACCCTCCACAAGTAGTAGTTTCTTAAAGGTTAGTTGCAGTGTGGAATTTGAAACCCTATTAGTGAACTTTTTGTACTCTGTCTCATAAAGTCCTTTGGTCACTTTTGCATTTTGAATGGATCTGTTACTTGTTCCTGATTTTATAACCTCATGCATTGGTCATTTAAAAAGTATTAGTTTATTGAGTTATGCAGGTCTTCCAATTGTTGACAGATTTCATTATCCAATATTAAAAAGTCACGTTCGTTAATATCACAGCAATCACATTGGAAAGGTCTTCAAATACTGTGAAGCTGTCAAGGCACAGTGATGAATGCAAGTTTTTCAAAATTCTGCTTTTCATCTAACGCTTGAATTTTATCATTGGTAACACAGTCAATTTTTATTAAGTTGATGGACTTACAGGATTCACTTGTTAAAAAAAGGTCTACAAAACCTCCAAATCTGAATAGTTTGCCATTTGTTCATCTGAAAATAGTTTCATTAAAAAAGGTGGATAATTCAATCTTATCATCACACTTAAAAAACAAACTATTAAGAAAAACCTTCCCAAATCCATAAATATAAAAAAACCAAAAAGAAAACAGCAAAATATTAACAGTGGCTACATTAAAGTAGTGGGAAAATGGTGACTTTTTTCTCCCTCTTTCTCTCCTCTTATTTTTCTGGAAGGAATAATACATTTTTTATTATGTTTGTTACATAGTTAACATAAAAATATTATATAGGGTATATTTACAGAACAGCTTACACAGAGTGGAGTGAATGTGAATTATTAAGAATAGTTAGTTATTTTTTCTATTTTTCCTGTTAGGATTTAGGTCCTGAATATGAGGATATATTTAACACCTCATTGCAGTGGATTTTAGAAAATGGAAAAGATGTTGGAATAAGGTAAAGGATTTGATTTCTACTTTGACCATTTTGTACTGTGAGAAGTGAATTTTGACTTTAAACTCTACCTTCATTATTTTTAAATAGGTGTGTTGGTTATGGCCCTGAGGAAGAATTGACAAATATATCCGATGTGCAGTTTTTACAGTCCACAAGACCACAGATGTCTTTCTGGTGTCGTTTTCGACGAGCTTTTATTACTGTAACCCACAGGTTGTTGTTGTTATGCTTAGGTAAGTTGACAAGATGAAAAAGGAAATACATTGCAGAGTAGAATTTTCATGTCTGTATTTCACTAAATACCAGAGTTGAGAATTCACTTCTGTGATGGTTATCACATAAATCATATCTGGAAGTCTTCATCCATATAATAAAGTTGAGGTTTTTTAAAATAATGTCTGTATTAGTCTAAGGGCGTAGTAAATAGTAATATAAGGAGAGGTAGGAATAAAACTTTGCCCTTAGAATGAAACAGAAAAAGTAAGTATACTTAGTTTATACATAGAAATCTACTTTGGAAAACAAAAATGGAAAATATAAAAAATTAGCTTATTTTTTATATAACAAGATATTATAAATTAAGCTCATTAAAATTATTTTTAGTTTTAAAAATATCCTTTACTTGAATTAAAATTTTTATTCGGGTTACTAGATTTTATGATTGATAGTAGGAATTTAGAAGATATTCATTCCTTTTTTTCCCTTTTTTCTTTGCTAGTTCTTTAAAAATAGTTTACTTAAAGTAATATTTAGTTTGTTTAGTCTCTTAAGATTCACTTTTCTAGTAGTTTAATGCTGCAAAGGAGAAAGTTTGTGAAACATATTTTGTATTTTAAAAATAGTTAGAATTGAAATGTTTAGTTTTCCACGTAATGAAAGAAGTGTTTTTTCTAGAGAGAAGTGAAACTGTGGAAAATGTTTAATATTAAATATTTCTATGTATTTTTAATTACATAACTAATTCCACCCTCTGTTTTAAGGCTAATTCCATTATTCCATTATGGCAGTTAAAACAATCACTGTAGAAACTTTGCAATATTATTAAATGCCATTGACCGCAATTTTGAAAACACGAAGTATATGAATATTTCAGGTGTAGTGATGGTTTGTGTCGTTCTGCGTTACATGAAATATCGCTGGACAAAAGAGGAGGAAGAAACAAGGCAGATGTATGATATGGTGGTAAAGATTATAGGTATGGTATTTGTAAAAATCTAAACTATTTCTAGAATAGTCATTGCGTGATAAACTGTAGTATGATGTCAAGTGATAGATTCATTTGTAAGTTTGTTTGATTTATTTTCAGATGTTTTACGAAGTCATAATGAAGCTTGCCAGGAAAATAAAGATTTACAGCCTTACATGCCTATTCCACATGTGCAAGATTCTTTAATACAGCCTCATGACAGGTGTGTTCAAAGCATTATAAGTGGAAGTAAATTAGAACATAGGTGTGTTCTGCAGTCTTGAAAATTGTATTGAAAATTGTGACTCTCTTCAGCTATTCCTGTTTTACTGTATAGACTTCTTTTGTACTTTATACTCTCCTTTCTTTCTAAATTCTCTTCTATTATCCTGATTTTGAGTAGCATAATAGATAACAGGACTTCTAAATCATTCTCATTTCTATATAATCAGTCCTCTCTCTGTGTCCATGGGTTCTGCATCTGTGGATTCAACCAACCATGGATGGAAATTATTCAGGGGGAAAAAAATTCCACAAAGTTCCAAAAAGCAAAACTTGAATTTGCTGAGTACCAAGTACTGTGTTGAAGTCACATGAATGAAGTGATGTGTAGGCATTGTATTAGGTATTTTAAGTAATCTAGAGGTTATTTAAAGTATACAGGAGGATGTGCATAGGTTATATGCAAATACTATGCCATTTTATATGTGCGGGATTTGAGCATGGGGTGTGGGGGGTGTGTTCCTGGCGTCGGTCTTTCATGGATACTCAGGGCTGAGTATACATTCTTGATTCTTTGTCATCAGTCTCCATCTTATTTCCTTTAATTTCATCTTGATAAAGCAACAGAGACAGACATAGCCAGTGGCATTTTACTAATGTTTTTAAATGCTTATTTTGTTTTAATGAAGCTTTTAAAATAAAAACTAAAAATAACTTTTTGAAAATAAAAGATGATGCCACATCCTAAACCAGCATTCTTAACCCTAACAACACATTGTAGTCACCAGTGGAGCTTTTGAGGGAAAAAAAATACAGCTGCTCATGCTCCAACTGTGGAGGTTGAAACTCTGATTCTGAGGTGAGGCACAGGCATCTAAATCTTTTTTGAACAAACTCCATGAGTAGTGACAATAGCCAGAGTTAACAACCATTACTTCAGTTACTAATATTTCAAAAAGATGACAAGATGATAGTAAATTTGTCATTTTGTTCATAGGAAAAAAATGAAGAAAGTCTGGGATAGAGCTGTTGAATTTCTTGCCGCTAATGAATCTAGAGTTCGCACGGAAACACGAAGAATAGGTGGTGCAGATTTTCTAGTTTGGCGGTGGATCCAGCCTTCTGCATCCTGTGACAAAATATTAGTAATACCTTCTAAAGTATGGCAAGGTCAAGGTATGTATTTTTAACCAAAAAAAAAAAAAAAAGTAGTTTTCTTCTAATTTTTCAAAATAATGAAAATCATCCATGTTTAAGTGAAACAATATAATTCGAAACTATGTGAAGGCAGATCTCCCTTTCCACTTCCATCCTACAAAGGAATCAGTGTTAACTTATGTATCCTTCCATACTCTTGTCCTTGCTACTACAAGCATAAATGGTTTGTCTTGCCATTTGATCTTGCCTTTTTTTACTTAACAAAGCACCTTAATACTCTAGATCTAACTGCACTTTTTTTGTCTAATTTCTTTATGCAAATAAGACACATATAATTTGTTATATATAACATAAACATATATGTCACATATATTGCACATATAATTGGAATCATAACTTTTTCACTAATCTTTTTTTTCAGTTTTTGCTTGCCTTCCTCCTATTTCTAAGACTCCTCCATCTGCATATCCCCCCTGCCAAGTACCTTTTGTGGGTATCTTTCCATGTTTTTTTAATGCCTGCATAGTTTCAAAAACATGCATATATAAGTATATAGGGTATATATAAATAAGAATATTGGCTGCATGTGCATTCAAACCTCTACCACACAGGAAAGCAGAAAACAAAATATCAGAATATTGTGAATGGTAAATTCTTTTTCTGCAAAAGCATGTTTGTCAATGTTTGCTAAACATAGTACTTATGGAAAAGGTAAGTAAATTGTTTTGGAGTTGCAGTTTAAAAATCCTGTCACTCCTTTTTTTCCTCCAATTAATTTTCACTTTCAAAAAGCTTGAATAATAGGCTTCTTTAATCATAGCATAAAAATGATGCTTTGATATTGCCAAAGATTATACTAACAATAAATTATTTCCTTTCAAAGATGCGTGCAGGGCTGATTGGTTGGCTCACTTGAGAGACCGTGATGCTCATAACACTGAGGTCAAGGGTTCAGATTCCTGGACTGGCCAGCTGCCAAAAACAAACAAAAGATGCATGCAGACAGACCCTGTAACACTGAAAACAGAGAATTCCTTATTTTATTCGACCTCTTAACAGAGTTTGATAATTGAGCCCTCCTTGAAACTTTCTTCTTTTGGCTTTGGGGATGCCACTTTCTTTTGGTTTTCCTCCTACCTCCTGACCTTTTCTTCACTCTTCTGTATTTTTCTCTTTTCCTAGACCTCTAGGTATTGGAGTTTCTCATTGTCATCTTTTCTTCTCATCTAGATTATCTTATGCTATGACTTCATTTACCATATATGTTGATAACTCAAATTTATATGATGAACTAAAAGTCTTCTGTTATGGTTTTTAGATTTTTGTATCTGGTTGTATACTTATCTTCTGTAGTAGGAGATGGGTACCACGCATTCAAGATGTGCACAAACTCAATGTTTTTTCTTCCCAAACTCACCTCTCCTGAGTTCCTCGTCTAGTTAGTTGGTTATTCTATAAATTAAAAATTAAACCAAAATGTTGGTTTATGCCATAAATCTGGGAGTCAGCCTTAATCTCTCCTTTACCCGCCTTTGTTCAGTCTTTTAGCAGGTTGTGTCAGTTCTCCGTCAGGGTACTGCAGAAAATTTCTGGAAATATCAAATTAAGAGATGATATGAGTCCTAGAACTTTTTGAAGACCCCTTGATTCTATCTACTTTCCATCTACACTGGTGCCTATCTTATACACATCACTATCATCTCCCTCTTAGATAACTATAGTAACCTTTTAACTGGTCTCTTTGCATTCACTTTTGCTCCCACCTATGTGATTCTCCACATAACGATATTTTTTAAATTTGTAATTTTAATAAATAAATCCCATCATATTATTCCTCTCCTTAAAATACTTGAGTGGTTTTCTATTACTCTTAATAATAATGTCCAAATACTTTAATGTGGCCTGCATGGTCCCGAATAATCTCACATCTCCTTTTTCAGGTTTATCTTTCTTTTTTCTCACTCCAGCCACATTGGCTGGCTTTTAGTTACCTGAATATAATGAGCTCCTTGCCTCAGCTGCTGTGTATAAGCTATCACCACTGCTTGAAATGTCCTTTACACCTCTCTTCATCCTGCTGATTTTTATTTATTCTTCAGTTCCCACCATAAATTTCATTTCCTTAGGGAAGTCTTATCTGATACTCCCAGACTAGGTTAAGTTACTTCTACAGTTTTCTGTACTCTTTTTTCTTAGGACTTATCGCAGTTATAACTTTGTGGGTGACACTGTTTATCATCTGTCTATCACACTAAACTGTAAACTCTGAGAGCAATAATTATCCGTCTTGGTCACTTTGACATCTAACATAGGGGTCTGGCTCATAGTAAAAGCATGTAATGAATATTTTTGAATGAACTGAGTAACTGAGTACCTTTCAACAAAATGGAACAATAGCAAATAGTAAAACTAATTTGTTTTTTGTAGCATTTCACTTAGATAGAAGAAATTCACCGCCAAATAGTTTGACACCATGTCTAAAGATTCGAAATATGTTTGATCCAGTTATGTAAGTATTATGACCTAGGGGTGCATGTCATTTTTATTTGGAATATTTGGCTGAAAAATGCATGATATTCTTAAAATGCTTTGTCTATAACTAAAAATATGTTTTCCTTCTGAATTTCTAACTATAGAAATGTTACGTTTTCCTCTTCTCTTTTGTTAAACTCCAAGCAAAGGTTTGACCAAAAGACACAGTTATATAAAGATTTGTAAGACTTTTGTAAATCTTTGTATTCACTATGAATCCTCATAACAGATAAATAAATGCTTGAGGGAAATTAATGACAATCAGTATCCTTTATTAAATGTATAAGTCATGTCATACATGAGTGTGAACATTTTTGCTTCAGTAAGCAATAAACATAAAACTATCTGCTTTTTAAAAATTTCCAATCTCTAATTGTAAAAAATTCCCTCCAAAGATGTACACACCTTCCTCTCTACAAGTACTGTCTGTACTCGTCGTCAGTTTAACATTTGAGGAACTTTTCTGACATGTAGTTAACACCAACACACACATCCAGAGAGAGCACAGTCAAAAGTTACTGCCTTGGAATCCATAATATTTCACATATAAGCTGTAATAATTTTTAGAATTACCTTCTTAGAGGTCAGTGCTTATTGGTCCAGTGATATAACAGATCAAATCCTGGTTTTTACCTTAAAAAAAAAAAATCATGACAGTGGAAATTGCATTATGTCTGAAAGTCCCATCTAATAACTTATTTATTTAAAAAATTATTGATGTGAAGAGATTCCAAATAAGTAACTACAAAATTGGAAATGTGGGGAAACACTGTCAGTACACACACTCACACGCACCCACCCACCCTCTGTTTTGCAGAGATAGAAACAACTAGCAGTGTGGTAAATACATCTATTGGGAATCTTACCTCATGCCTTAGGGATTAATCAATGCCAGTCTAGTATTTTATTTCTTAAGATGAAAATTTTAAATTTAAAGTGAAGCCACTTACCCCATACCTAACTGTCTATATCTCACAAGTGAGACAAATGTGCAGGAGGTCTTAAAGCTCTCGTAGTAAGGTGACTGAGCAAAATGTTTGTCCTGTATCATCACTCTTCCATTATTTTGAAAAAGAGAAGCTCAGAATATAGTATTTACTAAGAGTTTTCCTTAAGTTTAGGAATTTGAAAATGTCATTAAAATAAAAGAATATTCAACTTTTACAATTTTACAAATTAAAGTGCTTTTTAAGGTGCTTATTTAGAGAGAAAAAAAGAAACATTGCCAGTTCTTAGGATTTTAGATATACAAATGACAACCCATTTGTTCTTCTGTGGTGGGCTAATCACTCCATTGCCTCAGCTCTCAGCATTCTTTCATTAGAAAGTGAGAGAAGGGCTGTGACTTCTGCTTGCTAATATTTTTTAATACACCTACTGCTGGTCAATAAGCATTTAATTACTACTAATTTTAATGATTGTAGGATATATATGTTGTAAAAGACAATGAAGACTTTTTACTAAGTAGGAATATGGTTGTTGATTTTTGTTTGTTATTAATTTTTAGGGAAATAGGGGATCAATGGCATTTGGCCATTCAAGAAGCAATTTTAGAAAAATGCAGTGATAATGACGGCATTGTTCACATTGCAGTAGACAAAAATTCACGTGAGGTAAAGTAACTTTTAGTATTGAATTCCACGTTTTCAATTTATTGCCGTTAAACTAAGACTTTCTTCTCTTTTTTTCCTTTCTTTCTTTCTTTCTTTTTTTTTTTTAAATATATCACAGGGTTGTGTGTATGTTAAATGTCTATCTCCAGAATATGCTGGAAAGGCTTTTAAGGCATTGCATGGCTCTTGGTTTGATGGTAAGAGATTTGAGTATTACAAACATTTTGAAAAGATAATTATGGTTGAGTATAGTTTAATGTTAAACTATACTAGATTTTAAATTAAAGAATTTTAGGTTAGCATTTTTCAAGTAATCATTTTAGGTGATTTTATTTGTGTTTTGTGTTCATGTGTCTTACCACATTTAATTTTCTGCAGATATTAAACACATTTTTACAGATCTAAAATATTATTTTTATCTTAAACAGGGAAATTGGTTACAGTAAAATATTTACGACTAGATAGATATCACCATCGCTTTCCCCAAGCTCTTACTTGCAACACTCCCCTGAAGCCATCAAATAAACATATGAACTCTATGTCTCATCTTCGTCTTCGGACTGGCCTAGCCAATTCTCAAGGAGGTTCCTGAAAAGACTTTCTTCCACTCCTAGGATTGTTATTTACAATAGGAAAATTCCTGTTTGGCTTCCTGTCTTCCTTTTTAAATGCTTTTTGTATGTAGTATTTTTATTGATGAATACTCTGTCTGAACGTTCCAGAAATCTTAAGTTTCCAAAGGGATTTAGCATTGAGGCAGCAATGCTGAATAGGTAGAGTAATTGTTTCATTCAGTTTTGGGAGCTCAAAGTTCAGCCAGTGCATTTAAAGTTTTGCATGAGGAACATTGACTTTATTAAGCATTTTCAGATATGGTGATTGTATTTTTGCACAAAGAAGTGTTTGGATAAACACACAAAAGCATGGTGAAGAGGCTTCTTGTATTTCCATAATTTCTTGTGAACTGATGTTGTGAATTTTTGTATACAGTCACCTGCATAGTTCCTTACAGGCTAATGTGATAAAACTGTTAATTTCCCAATTTAACCTTAGGTTTTTGTTGCTTCTGAAAGATTTATTTGCTATAGCTGGAATATGGGAAAATTAATTTGGGCTTAGTGGTTACATATATGTGTAAGTGGATGTACATGTACTTAAACTGGCTTTTGTATATATGTATAAATGCTGGTGGTGGCGAAAGTAGTCTTGTTTTGTGGGGATGTCTGCATTAAAGCAGTAAAATAAGCTTTCTGTTTTATTCATAACCTAATGTGTGTGTATATATGTATGTGTATATATGTTTGTGTATGTGTATATATAGGTATATGTATATATACACACACACACACATATACACATATGGCTGTACTATCATATAGATCCAACAGCCAAACACCTGGAAGTATTAGGTACAAGTTTAAAATATCTTTTATAGGTTTTATATAAAAATGTCTGAGTATGATTTTGTGTCAAAGTTCTGATATCAGTTGTAATGGATTCAAATTTATGTGAGCAATAACGAAGCAATTGGCAGATATTGGAAAAATATTTTCTGAGAAGCTGTATTTATTATAAATATTAGGGCTGTGACATAGTACCATTGGGAATAAGTCATTTTCCCAATCTATTTATAATTTAACGAAATGTTAAAGCTCATGTTATATGTCAAGTTAAAAGCAGGGCAACATTGTTGTAGCAAAATGCATATTTGACAAATTATACTTGTAATTTGGGTTCATGAAAGATTGCAGTATAGTAAATACACAAGTGACCATTGTTCTGTGCCTCAGTATTTAATTTGTTTCAGTAAAGTTACTTTATTACCGTTTATGATTTCCAATTAAAATAGTTGCTGAGAAAAGTTTACCTGTAATCTAACAATTGGCTTTTTAAAAATAACCCGTTGATCTATCTTTATCAGTCCAATTGAATATGTGAAACAGCTGAAATTGTACCAATTTTGATTTTGTTCAAAGCTCAATTTCTTTTTTTTTAAATTGTATGCGTTGGGTTTGCAGCATGAACTTGCACAGATAATGCACGTTTTCTGGTTAAGTAAACACGATGCACACTGTTCTGTAACAGAAAGCCCTATTGTGCCTTACCTATGTGCTTTTGTGGGCACCATGTTTATGAAGAATAAAAAAGGATTCGTTATCTGAAGAGAATAAATTTTAAATTCTCAGTTTATTTCTCAGATGCTAATGTGTGAAAATATAAATATACATAATATATAAAGTAACCAATCTTTCTGTATTTTATGTGCATCATAGTGATTTATCTGAGCTTAGTAACCCCATCTTGTAACCTGTTGCAAGAGTGAATGTAAAAAATAGTTGTGACATTTTAAAAGGTCACCTTTTGATGCAGATGCATCTTTTTCTTCTAAAACATATTTCATGTAAACATTGTACATTTATTATTGTAATATATACTATTATGCAGCTTATTTTATCAGAAACTGTTAAGCCGACCAAGATCCCTCCCTTCAAAGACAGATGGGAATGTGTATAACAACTTGATATTTGAGAAGTTTTGAAGTTTGATGTAATCTGTTACTTGTCCTGTTGAAAAAAAAAAAAGGAAAAAATTCTATTAAAAATTTATTAGGTTTTTTTTTAATGTGTCTTGGCTTTTAAAAAACTTTAAGTGCCCTGTGTCTTTATTTATGTGGTCTTTTTTTGATTTGTTTTGTTGTCGTTTTTACTGGTGAAAATAGCCTTTATTTTAAATCTTATTTTATTTGGGGATCTGTGAATATATTTGTGCTTATAAAGAAGGGTGAAGGTCCTAGAGTTAATTTTAACCATCCATTCCTCAGCATCTTAAATTTTCTTTATGAAAATGTCTTCATCCAACTTTCAAGTGTTTGAATCAAAGTGGGGCAAGAATATAAATCAGCTGCATCGCTAAGTACTATTTAGTTTAGTTAGACACTTTTTCATAGCAAGATTTTCTCAAAAACAGAGGCAGTTCTTTTACACATTCTGGCTCAAACTCTCTCATCATAAACCAGTAACAGTTTATGGGCTAGCTACTGTGAGTAGCATTGGATGTTTTAATTAAGTAAAAAGAAGACTTGATAAGCCATGAGGTAGACTTATCACTTGCTAAAAAATGGCACTGTTAATGTGTTAGGGATACAAATGTGAAAAACACATGGCTGAATCTTCGAGGTAGTCACAATCTAGAGGAAGAACACAGGGCAGATAAATTAAAAGATAATGCAGAAAATACAGTGAGAGAGAAATGGGCAGAGGGAATTCTGATAGTACAGAGAGGCATCTTATGCATCTTAATAGAACATCAGAGCAGGCGAGGTAACAGTTGACCATTTTTAAATTCAGTTTAACACTTACATGCTTAATTAGTGTAGATACAATGATAAAAGTCTTTCCCTTGAGCTCTCAGGAGAGCTTCTATTCTGTGATGAGCTCATAAAAAATGTGTAGAACCTGTGTCATGACAAAATTCATACTCATACTCATTGGTTTGTAGGTTCCTGAACATCTTGTGAATATTAAATCTTGATATTGAACTTCCTTATATTTTTCTTGTATTCATGGTTTGTGATTTCCACGTGAACAACATTTTGATGTGTCATGTGCCCAGAATTCCTTTATTTTCCTTTAGTAAGATTTACCTTGCAGTTCTGACTCCCTGTCCTAGTGACCTGCATGGCTTCTTTGCCCTTTTTTTCCTACACTTATCTTGGCAAGTCAGTTCTTCCAGATGGCTCATCAAAAGATGCTAAATAAAGCAGAATTTTGGCAGCCACTCTTTTGGGCTCAAGAGGTACTTAGGAAGTGAGAGTAGCAGCCAGAAGTGTGGTTTAGAGAAACTGAATGTCCAGGATGTTCATTCTCTTGGCCTTTAAGCCCCATTGAGGGAACATTATGGCTAGAAATGCATCATGATGGTAGGTTTCTACACTTGAGAACCTCTTCTAGGGGGCAGTAGGATAGACTCATTTTGCTGATTCTTAGATTTTAAAACTAGCAGAACCTGTCTGTGTTCTTAGATTTACTTTTTTTTGGTTTTGTTTTGTTTTTGGTGGCTGGCAGATATGAGGTTCCAAACTCTTGACCTTGGTGTTATAACACTGCCCTCTAACCAACTGAGCTAACCAGCCAATCCCAGATTTACCTTTTCTTCCATGGGAGAAAAGACCTGCACATGCTCCTGAAATTGGAAAGAGGGTAATCTAGGCATAGGGAATTTACCTTTTCTTCCAATGGGAGGACTTGAAGACCTGTACACGCTCCTGAAATTGGAAAGAGAGCAATCTAGGCATAGGGAGCACTTGAACAAAGATTGATGAGAAACAACACAGTGCGTGTATAAACACAAGCAGTTTTGTATGGCCAAATCACTAAGTTTAAAGCAATAAATAGAGGTATATGGAAAGGTAGGCAATGGTCACATCATGGAATTCTTTGTAGGTAACATTACGAAGTTTGGATGTTGGCCGTTAAAGGGAGTTCAGGTGATAAATGGATGATGAGGATTTGTTGGGATGAAGAATAGAGAGGATTTAAAAAGTAAGGATAAAATGGGAAAGACTTGATTAATTGAATATTGAGAGAGAAATTGATGTTTAATTGTCTACTATGAGAAATCTAGAGTCCCAACATTTGGAGAATAGATGGTAAGGAACAAATTGGAGAGGAAAGATGGTATTTTATATATATATTTTTTGAGTTTGAGAAACCAACAGAAGATTTAGGTGGGTGTTTCTAGCAGGTGAGTAGATTTACAATTCTAAGATATTTTGAGAACCATCTGAGCTAGAGGTACAATTTGGGAGTTACAACCATGAAAGTGAGTGAGATGACCCAGAGTGAGTGAGTCCAAAGTCATATAGAGATAGAAATTTAGGTTAATTCATGCTTCCAGTATGGATCTGGCCATCACATCTTGGGCACAAGTGGTGACAATCAGCTTTGTATCTCTTGAATATTGATAACCAATAAAAAATGTACTATGCAAAAAAGAAAAATTTAGGTTAATCCCAATTCTGTCATACTTAGATGTGTGGCCCTTAGGTGGGGGTTGAGGATGGAGTGTGAGAGAGAGGAAAATTTGAAATAAGTTTAGAAGATAGGATTTGAAAAGGTCTTTGAATGTTTGAAGTAGAAATCTTATATGACTATCCCATTTCTGGCTTGGGCAGCTGGTTGGATGTTGATAACATTCCCCAAATTACAGACTATTGGAAGGGGCAAGCAGCAAGAGGCCAGTTATGGTGTTAGATAAAATTTCACAGAATTGAGCAAGTTAAAGTAATTGTTCTAACATCTCTTTTCTGTTGTAGGACATAGTTGGAGGAGGGGCAAGAGAGGAATGTCTTTGAGAATCTCCTCCAAAATATAAAATTATTAGTTTATATAATGTTCTGGCATTTTCTGTGATTCTTCTGTATTGACTAGAAATTTTCTTGATTTGTAGAAAAATGAGATGTTGGGTAGATCTAGAAACCTATGACTCAAAGAAGAAATAAATACAAAATGACCTTCGTCAACTTTCATACTGCTAACTAAATGGTTTGTCATATATTCAAAACTAGAAACTTTTTGAAGCTTTGCATTATATAGCCTGTGTAATTATGGTCAAGTCTTATAGGCCTAAAAGCCATTTTTTTTCTTGGCGACTTCATTCCTGCTGTGATTTGTTGAGTTGATTTGAAAGTACAACTTTGGAAGGGCAGTCTTATTTTTATATTTCCTTGACCATTGCTGTCCAACAGAAATATGTCAGCCTTGTGTAATTTAAAATTTTCTAATGGCCACATTAAAAAGGTAAAAACTGGGTGAAATTAATTTTAATATATTTTAATACAGAATGTCTCAACATTTAATCAAAAATTTTATTAAGCGGGCTATTTTTCATGCTTTGAAATCTGGAGTATACATTACACTTAAAGCTAGAGACACCCTGGCGTATGTGACTGAAGTGCTCTACATTTGGTCATCTTACAGCCCATAAATCTAGTTGTTACATTTTCATTAGAAATGCTTGTTATATATGTAGATTTTATAAAATTTACAATTGAGACAGATTCACATACTTAAATGCTTCCCAACATACTTAATTTTTTAAAATTTAAAACAAATTAAAACTTCGTTTTACTAGCCACAGTTTAAGTGCTCTATGTCACATGTAGCCAGTAGCTACCGTGTTGACAGTCTAGACCAACCTATACCTTTTTAGCCAAATACCAGTCCTCACCCAGCCACTTGTCCTCCAGCTAAACTAAACTGCTTGTCTTTATCATACACACCTAAATTTTATTTGATTCTGCATTTACTGACATTGCTGTCTGCCTTTATGGATATTTCTCCTATCATGCCTCTTTCCTCCCAGCCACACTAGTCTTTCTATTCCTCCAAGAAGTTGAGCAAGGATAGTAAATAGAGCAAACTTCCTAATAGAGGCGGGCATTGAGGCCAAATCATCTACTGTAGGGAAAAAGAGCGTAGGTGACTAGTACAGAAAGAGTACACCGAGTGCACAGAAAAAGTTAATCCCTAAACTTCTGATCATTCAAGTGAGAAGTGAGTTAGCTTTCATCTACCAGGTTATGAGAGGCATGCTTAAATTACCTGAATCGATCAGGATTTATTCTAAAAATAAGCCAGGAAGAGGAAGAATCTAAATCTGATCACATTACTTCTTGGTTTTATATCCTCCATGGGTTCCAATAACCTGTGTGATAAAAATCAGAATCCTTAGGATGGTTTCCAAATTCTCCAATACATGTTATGACTACATCTCCAGCCTCATCTCTAGCCATTTCTGCTGCCCTACAAAGCTTATTTCAGCTTTTTAAAAATTATATGTTTTTACTTTTATTAGAACATAATTGATTATACATATTTATGGGATACAGAGTTGATTATCAGTATGTGCAATATGTGATGATCAAATCAGTATTATTAGCATATTCATTACAAAACACCATTATTTTTGTCCATTACCCAATTTCTTCCTAACCCCCTTCCCCTCCCCCCTCCCATTCCCACCTCTAGTAACTATAGTTCTGTTCTCCTGAAAGTTCTACTTTCTTAATGGAATTTATTACATCTGAAAGTATCTCATTTATGTGTTTATTGTCTGTATCCCTTACTAAATACGAATCTCATAAGAGTCGGGGGTATTTGTATTAATTAAAAATTGTTTACTCAATTTTTAGGGCCAGAATGGTGCCTGGCTTTATTAGGTGCTTAGTATATGTGTCTATTGGATCAATTCATAAAACACTTTTTTTTCCTGTTACTCTGGATCTAAAGTAAGTTTATATTTTGATTCTAGAGAGTTCAGTATAATTTCCGAGAATCTCATTTCTCCTTAAATACTTCTTTAGCAGAATCCTGTAAATATAGCTCTGATGTGTTTTCATTTGCATTCACTTCAAAATACTTCCTGATTTCCCTTTGGATTTCTTTGTCCCATGGGTTATGTAGGAGTGTGTTATTTAATTTCCCAATACTGGGGATTTTCCAGATAACTTTCTGCTTTTGATTTCTAATTTTATTTCATTAGAGTCCGTTGTTTGATTTGAATCCATTTAAGTTTGAGACCTGGTACACAACATGATCTTTCTTGGTAAAAATTATATATGTGTACTTGAAGAAATGTGTTTTCTACTGTTAGCGGGTGGGCTGTCCTATAGATATATATTGGTTGATAGTGTTGTTGAAGTCTTCTGTGTCTTTAATAATTTTCTATCTACTTGTTAATTACTGAGAGGGGTTTTGAAATCTCTATAAATGGGGATTTATCTATTTTTGCAGTTCTGACAGTTTTGCTTCATGTATTTTGAAGCTCTGTTGATAGGAATATAGACACGTAGGGCTGTTATGTTCTCTTGATGTTTTGACCCTTTCATCATTATGGAAATAATCTCTATCCCTGGTAAAATTCTTTGCTCTGAATTCTACTTTGTTTGATATTAATTTAGCCACTCCAGCTTTCTTTTGAAAGACACAAATAAGGTTAAAGATAGAAGTAGGGGTTAAAAAATAAAAGGCTGAAAAAATATAGTACATGTACCATATTTATATTTAACCTATTTGTGTCTTAATATTTAAAGTATATTTAAAATTTCTTGTAGGCAGTATTTAATTTGGTCTTCCCCCTCCCCCCCCGGTCTGATAATCTCTAAGTTTTTGCCTTTTAGTTGGGGTATATACACCATTCACATTTAATGTGATAATTGGTTTGGTTAGGTTTAAGGCTATCATCTTGCTATTTGTTTTCTATTTGTCCCATTTGTTCTTTGTTCTATTGTTTCATTTATTTATTTGTATGTATGTTATAAAGTTTATACACATTGTTTTATTTTTGTTTACCCAATTATCTTTTAAACAGACTTCAATAATGTAAAATTCCTGTATTTACTCATATAGTTACCATTTCCAGTGCTCTTCATTTCTTTGTTCAGATCCACATTCTACCCAGTAATATTTTACTTATACCTAAAGGACTTAACTTTTTTTTATAGAGAAGATCTGCTGGAAATGATTTATTTCAGCTGTGAAAACACACTTCCTGGAATGTAACCAGTAGTCACTCTTACCTCTAATCCTTTTGATTAGTTCTTTCCATTGGTTGTTTCTTCACACATCTGTTGATCAGTTGCCCTGTAGCAAACTTGAGAGGAACCCTCTGTAGATCTCTGGTGTTCTCTTTCTGCAGCTTTCTCATCTCTGGTATTCTGTCCTGTGAACTCGAGCTGCCTTGATCTTCCCAATCTCTCCATTCTGTTTCCTGAACTCAGTACCCTGGACTCTGCTTGGGTTTTTTCCTTCCTGCTTCATGGCCTGGAAACTCTGTCAAGACAATAAGCTGGGAAAATCATAGATTTCACCCCGTTTGCTTTGTTTCTCAGGGATCACTGTTCTTTGTTGTCTGAGCTCTAGTGAAACCACTGTTTCATATATTTCGTCCAGTTTTTTGGGTATTTCAAACAGGATAGATCTGATCCCTGCTCCTTCATCTTGACAGAAAATAGAAGTCTCCAATCATTTTGGAAAAAGAACTTTGGTTTCTTCATACTAGGATTAACATTCACTAACTGAGCCTCTATACCTAGGGAATAATGTAAATTAAACAGGGAGTATCTGTAGTGTTATGAGGGCTTTAAAAATTATATAACGATTATTGCATTATTTCCAGGTCAAGATTTTGTGTCTGGCTAACAATTCATGATTTAGTGTCTACCACCCTCTTTCTAAAATACCTGTAGAAACTCAGAAAAAGATGAAAAGTCGTAATGCCTGAAACTAAAGCTGATAACCATCCTATTGACTCAAGTGGGGAGAAATTGCCTGCAAGACTAAATGAAAATAAATGAGAATAGCATATGCTGTAGACAGGCAGTTTTTATCAGTTGAGGAAAACTTGATGGGCTAAGAAAGCAAGTTTCAGAGATACCCAGTTCTTCCTCCAGTGCCTTCTCCCTCAAAGATGTGGGGCCAGACGAGTGGTTTGCTAGAGCTGACTTACACCCTTTTGTGAGAGCTGACTGTAAAGTTTTTAGAAATTTTGCAAGCTAGATGTTAAACACAGATGTCATATCAGAGCTTGCAATTGATCATATTGGGAGTATTTACATCTCGGACATGAAAAAACTACAAACTAGGGTTCCTTGTTTTCCGTAAGGGCTGGTTGTTAAACATTTACCAGCACTGAGTATATACTCTTAGCTGTGTTGTCATATATGATCTTTATAGTATTGAAGTACATTCCTTCTTTACCTAATTTGTACAGTTTTTCTCATGAAAGGATGTTGAATTTTGTCCAATGCTTTTTCTGCATCTATTAAGATGATCATGATTTTTGTCCTTCATTCTGCTAATGTAGTGTATCACATATATTGATTTGTGTATGTTGAACTATTCTTGCATCCCCGGGATAAATCCCACTTGGTCATGGTGAACGGTTATTTTAATGTGCTGTTGAGTTCAGTTTGTCAGTGTTTTGTTGAGGATTTTTGCATCTATGTACATCAGGGATACTAAACTGTAATTTTCTTATAGTGTCCTTGGGATAGTGTCATCAGGATAACGGTGGCCTTCTAAGAGGACTTTGGGAGTTTTACCTCCTCTTCAGTTTTTTTAGAAGAGTTTGAAAAGGATTGGTATTCTTTTTTAAATGGTTTGTAGAATTCAGGAGTGAAGCCATCTGCTCCTTGGCTTTTCTTTGATGGGAGACTTTTTATTACTGATTCGATCTCCTTACTCATTATTGCTCTGCACACATTTTCTATTTCTTCATGTTCAGTCTTTGTTAAGTTCTATGTGTCTAGGAATTTATCCATTTCTCTAGGTTATCCAATTTGTTGGCATATAATTCTTCATAGTAGTCCTTTGTATTTCTGTTGGTTATCAGTTTTAATGCCTTCTCTTTCATTTCTGATTTTACTTGAGTCTTCTCTCTTTTTCAGTTACTGTAGCTGAAGGTTGGTTGATTTTATCTTTTCAAAAAACAACTTCTAGTTTTGTTGATCTTTTCTATTGCTGTTCTACTCTATTTCATTTATTTCTGCTGAGATCTTTATTATTTCCCTCTTCTGCTGACTTTGGGCTTAGTTGTTGTTGGGCTTAGTTGTTGTTGTTGTTGTTTTTTCCCCTATTTCCTTAAGATGAAATGTTAGGCCGTTTATGATCCTTCTATTTTGATATAGGCATTTATTGCTATAAACTTCTCTCTTAGAACTGCTTTTGCTAAATCCCATAAAGTTTGATATGTTGTTTCCATTTTTGTTTGTCTCAAGAGACTTTTAATTTCCACATATTTTGTGAATATTTTGGAATTCCTCTGGTTATTGATGTCTATTTCATACCGCTGTTTGTGTTACTATAGCTTTGTAGTATAATTTGAAGTCAGGTAATATAATGCCTCTGGCATTATCTTTTTTGCTCAGGATTGCTTTGGCTATTTGGGGTCTTTTGTTGTTCCACGTGAATGTTAGGATTGTTTTTTCTATTTCTGTGAAGAATGTCATTGGTATTTTGATAAGGATTGCATTGAATCTGTAGATTGTTGCTTGGAGTTCCTTTTCAGTCATTTCAAGGCTTTCCTGCTCTATAGGGTCTGGTATTTGAGAATTACTGTTATTCTTTTGGTGGTTTCATATTTTCTTGGGTTTTCATATTTCTAGTATCTACATTGATGTCTGGTCATTTGGTAGAGCAGTTGCTTCTTCTGTTACTCTGGAGTGGGCTTGGAGGAGGGATATTTCCTATTCTTTTTCTGGTTTCCACTGATAACTCTTCTTATACCAGTGCAGTCCTATAGCTGGTGGGCTGCCTGCATGGTGGCTATTGCTGTTACTGTGGTGGTGAGCCACTTTTGAGGCAGCCATAGTTGTGGTGGTGGCTATGGCGGACCACCCACGTGGAAGTGGTATTTTTGGCATGCTCCTGCCTTTTGCTGGGTGGGGGCACTGCCCATGGCTCCTGTCTAGGAGTCCATGCATGCTCCTACCTTCTGCTCAGCAGGGGATGCTGCCAGAGGCTCCTTCCTAGGATGCCGTGCATGCTTCTGTCTTCTGCCAGGCAGTAGGGGCTGCCTGCTCTTGGTTTTGGTTTCTAAGAAGCCGTAGCCTAATCCAGGGTTATAATGATTACTCCCATTTTTTTTAAAAAGAGTTTTATTGTTTTTGCTCTTACAGTTAAGTTTTCAATCCGTTTTGAGTTAATTTTTATATATTGTGTGAGGTAGGGGTCCAAATTCATTTTTTGTATGTGGATTTCCATTTGGGATATCCCATGAGATATTTTAGCACCATCTGTTGTAAAAACTATTCCTTCCATCATTGAATTATCTTGTCACCTTTGTTGAAAATCTTTTGATTGTTGAGGTGAAGGTCTATTTCTGGACTCTCAATTCTATTGATTTATATGGCTATCCTTATGCTAGTACCACACTGTCTTGATCCCTGTAGCTTTCTAGCTAGTGTTGATCAGAAAGTGTGAGTCCTTCAACTTTTTTTCTTTTCAAGATTGTGTTGTTTATTCTGGATCCCTTGAATTTTCTAATAATTTTAGGATCCACTTCAGTTATTGCAAAGAAGCCAGCTGGGGTTTGATGAGGATTGGGTTGAATCTATATATATCAATATGCTATATGGGGAGTGTATTAGTCTGTTTCTGTTCCTTATAACAAAATACATGGACCTGAGCTATTTATGAAGTAAACGAAATTTATTGCTTACCGTTTTAGAGGCTAGGAGGTTCGAGGTCCAAAGTCCAGGGAACACATTTGGTGAGGGTCTTGGTGGTGGTGACAGTGATGGCAGGGTATCACATTGCAAAATGGTAGAGCATAAAGAAACTCTTCATGTTCTTTCCTTTTAATGCCCTCTGAACCACTCCTCTGACCACCATTATTAATCCACTTACTGTAGCATGGTGCTACAATCTAATCATCTCTTTAAGGCTCCACTTTTCAATTACCATAATAGGATTTCCCACCTTCAACAGTTACAGTGGGGATTAAGCCTCAGTGAGGTGCGAGAGCATCTAATCTACAGCAAGGAATATTACCATCTCAACAATATCAAGTGTTGTGATATATGAAAATGGGATGTCTTTTTATGTATTTAATGTTGTCTTTAATTTTGTTCAACAATGTTTTGTAGTTGTCAGAGTATAAGTTTTGTTAACTTCTTTGGTTAAATTTATTCTTATTGTAAATGGAATTGTTTCTTTAGTTTTATTTTCATATTATTCATTGCAATTGTATAGAAATACAACTGATTTTTGTATATTGATCTTGTGTCCTACCTCCTCAGTGAACTTGTTCCTTAGTTCACAGAGATTTTAGTGGATTCCTTAGGATTTCCTACATTTAAGTGCAAGTCATCTGTAAATAGAGACAGTTTTACTTATTTCTTTCCAATCTGGATGCTCCACTTCCCACTTTTTTCTTGCCTAATTGCCTTCATTAGAACCTCTAATACAGTGTTAAATAGAAGCGGTGAGAGTAGACATCCTTGTCATTTTTTCCTGATCTTAGGGGGAAAGCTTTCTGTCTTAAGTATGATGTATTTTCATTCATTTCAACATATTTTCTAATTCTCCTTTGTCAGGTTGAAGAAGTTTCCTTCTATTTCTAGTTTTGTTGGTTGTTTTAATCATGAAGGGTATTGAACTTTGTCAAATGCTTCTTCTCTGAAATGATCATGTGATTTTTCTCCTTTGTTCTATTGATGATGGGGATTTACTTTCAAAAGCTAAACCAGCCTTGCTTATCTGAGATACATCTCAGGTCATGGTTATGGTGTGCAATCCTTTTTATATGTTGCTGGAGTTGGTTTGCTAGTATTTTGTTGAGGATTTTTGTATCTGCTTTCAGAGGAATTTCTTGTGAGGTCTTTGTCTGGTTTTGTCGTCAGGGTAATATGCCTCTCAAAATGAGTCAGCAAATGTCCCTTCCTTCCATTTTTTGGAACACTTTGTGAAGAATTGGTATTATTTAAATGTTTGGTAGAATTCACCAGTGAATTCATCTGGGCCTGGGTCTTTGTGAGTAGTTTTTTGATTACTAAATCAACCTTTTTACTTGTTATTGGTCTGTTCAGATTTTCTGCTTCTTCTTGAGTCAGTTTCAGTAGTTGGGTCCTTTTAGGGATTTTTACATTTCATGTTATATAATTTGTTGAGTTATAGTTGTTCACAGTGCTCCCTTATAATCCTTTTTATTTCTGTAATGTCAGTAGTAATGTCCCATCTTTTATTCCTGATCGAGTCTTCTCCCTCTCCCTCTTTCTCTCCCTCTCTCTCTTCTCTCTCTCTTCTCTCTCTCTCTCTCCCCTCTCTCTCCTCTCTCCCCTCTCTCTCCTCTCTCTCCCCTCTCTTCTCTCTCCCCTCTCTCCCCTCTCTCTATCTCTCTTCTCTCCTCTCTCTCACCTCTCTCTCTCCCCCCTCTCTTTCCCCCTCTCCCCTCTCTCTCCCCTCTCTCTTCTCTCTCTCCTCCCTCCTCTCTCTCTTCTCTCTCCTCTCTCTCTCCCTCTCTGTCTCTCTCCCCCTCTCCCCTTCCCCCCCTCTCTGCTCTGCTCTGTCTCCCCCCCGCCCCCGTCAGTCTAGCTACAAGTTTGCCAATTTTGTTGATCTTTTCAAATAACCAGCTTTTGGTTTTGTTGATTTTGTTTGTTTTTCTATTCTCCAGTTTCTCTCTAAGCACTGCTTTAGCTGCATCCCATAAGTTTTGGTATATTACATCTTCATTTTTATTCATTTCAAAGTATTTTAATTTCTGTTGTGATTTCTTTTTGTGATCCTCTGGTTACTTAAGAGTGTATTGTTTCATTTTCACATATTTGTGAATTCCTGAACTTCTCTGTTATTGATTTTTAATTTTATTCCATGTGATTGGAGAACATGCTTTGTATGATTTCAGTCCTTTTAAGTTTATTGAGGCTTGTTTTATGGCACAGCATATGGTCTATTTTGAAGAACATTCCATGTGGACTTGAGAAGAATGTGTATTCTAGGTCACCAGGGAGCAGCAGATGCTCTTGGGACCACCACTGGCTTCCACACTGATTATATTTTTACTTTTATGCTTCTGTTTCATTTTTGCCCTCTGAGGATTTTCCTTACTTTATTAACAAATCAGTAATTTGCTGTGATGTCTTGCATTTTAATCCAGTATAAAAGATGCTTTACAATGGGACACTTATTCAGGATGTCTTTTTCCATTATATTGCTGGAAATAAGTTCTGTTACAGTATTACTTATTTTGCCCCCATCTTCAGAAATTATTTATGCTTTATAAGAGAAATAATACCATTTTTTGGTGATTGGTGCCTGAATGTTCAATAGGGACACTCTGTTTTAGATGGTGATTTGACAGGTACACAGATAATACTTGTGAATAAACTCAACAAGAAGTATGTAAGACCTGTGTGAGAAAAACTTTCCTGAAAGAGATTAAGAAAAACAGATAGTGAGATATATCTTTTTTCTTTTAAAGACTGAATGTAGCAGATAGGCTAATTCTTTCTAAATTAGTAAAGAGGTTTAATGCAATTCCAACAAAAGTTTCAATAGATATAAATTAATTTCTAGGAATTTTAAATGAACTTCTAGAATTAGCTGCAAGAATAAGCAAAAATAATAAAGTTTTAAAATTAAAATATGATTAATGAAAGACTGGCCCTGTCAGATATGAAAGCAAATGAAATCTGTTACACCATTACTCAAATATATAGGCAAATAATGGGAGACATGAAACGCTTGAAACAGTTCCTTAGCACAACTAATACTAGAAGGTCACTTAAATTCAACCCATTTTAATCAGGGATCAAATTTTCATAATACATAGTTTTACTAGAACTTTAACTTGAAGTATTTTGCTAAAATTATGAAAATTATTTTATATATAACAAAAGCTAGATTATAAATGTTGACTGTTAGAATTAATTTTTGACATTTCTTTCCTGACAAAATTATTTGAAAGTATGAAATAATTTTTACTTTGTTTGAATTCTCCATAATCAAAGAATCATTTTGCAAAAATATTCCAGATTTCATCTGTTTTTGTAAGATTCCCTCTCTAGTCATATTATTCTTTTATGCACTTCTTATGTCATTGTCCTTTGTCCTTGCCAACTTTCCCTTAATTGCTAACTATACTGACCCTGACACATTTCTCTGGCAAAGTTTGTGATTTGAGCAGTTTTCTGTCGTTTTTATTGACTTCATGAAATCCTGCATATTTTGAGAGGTTCACTAGTTCACTTTGTGGTGGATTTCCAAGGCACTTAAATGTCAATCGGCAAGACACTGATAAACCCAGACATTGACATAATGGACAGGAATAGATGGTACTGTGAAGCAGAGAAGGATATTCAAGGAAGCAACTGGCTTTCTAAAAGAGCCCTTTTGTAAGAGAATATTTTATGTTATAATAATTCAACAGCATAGCTGAGGTTATACGGTTAATAAATACTTAGTTATGAGGACACTCTGGTATATAAGAATGCAGTATACGATGAAGTGGCTTATAAAATGGATGGGAAAAGTGGATCATTCAATCAAAGTAAAAAAGTTTGAGAAAAAGTTAGAGCCTTAATGTTACTAGTGCCAGGGCCTATGGCTCCTGAAACTGTTCCCTTAGAAGAGGTACGGACCTTTTGGCTTGTAGTAATTTAGAAGATCTTAATGACCTGATACTTCCACACTGTGGGAGTCACTCACTTTCCTCATAAAAACTTGACTGAGAGAGGATATCTTTCACAAAGATTTTATGTGTCCCAGTAACACAACAAATGTTCAGTTGTCTTCTTGAAGTTCAGTCTTCACTCCTTACCATGGCAAGCTACAGGACAAAGGGTGGAATGATGGTTTCTTGATGTTTGTTTTGTTCAGGGCTCTCATTTCATTTGACAATCACAGTTGGACTCCATAGAACCCTATTAACATCGGCAGGGAACCTGTGGAGGAACGTGATAGCAGAGCTATCCTGGAACAGAACTCCCCAACTGGTTTGGCATGAATGGGTTACAGATATGCCAAAATATTAGCTTCTAGAATTATGGCAGGACTTGCAGTGGTGGAGCTCAAGGCCTAGTTGCCTCCAGAGGGTTGTAAACAGCCTCCTCCATTTAACCAGTGCTCTGTACAATTATTATCCTTTTCTTTTAATGCCAAAGAAGTTTTAAAAAAAAGATTCGAAGCACTATTCTAAGCATTTAGCTGGGAACAATGAGAACATGAATAATGTCATTATGCAAACAGAGTCATTTGGTTTAGGGAAGAGAATAGCAGATACCAGCAGAGAGTGGATGAGGGGGCAGATTAGATTTTTTTCTGACTCTGAATTCACTCCAATTCTATTTTCATATTAGGCTTTATATCATCAATATGATATCTATATTAGTATCAATCTTTGGCAACTTTTACTTGTTAATACTCTTCTACACATATCCAGATAAGTTTCAGAAGAAATGAAGGGTTGAGAAATAGTCATAAAATAACTAAAAGAAAAATCAGAGGAAAACATTTGATATAGGACTGCATCAGAAACCATAAAAAAAGTTACATGTTTAGTTGTATTAAAAATTAGTATTCTGTCCAAAAATTCTAAGAACAAGTCAACAGACAAGGATATGGAAAGATATTAGCAGCTTATATGATTTGCAATAAAACTCTAAAAAAATTTATTGTAACATGAAAAGACTAGCATCCCAATAGAAGAAGTCAAATAACATCAGGAAATGATCCACAAAAAGCTGCAAATAGCCAATAAACAAAACATTCAGCTACAGAAATAAATGCAAATTAGTAAACAATTGAAACTATTTTTGCATATGAATTTTGACATATTTGACTTCTGTCTAGAGACAATAGGCTCCTTAAATAATGGTTGTTGTATAATATGATGAGCATTTCTCCAGGTCGATTTGGCATTACATAACAAAAAATGTTTTAATATTCATACCCTTTGACCTTATGTTTTAATTTTTAGAAATTTATTCTGAAGACATCAGAGATGACATGAAGATATATGAAAATTCTATTCATCACAGTTATATTGTAAAAATTTGAAGCAACCTAAATCTACACATATGGGAATAAATAATGGAATATCATATGGAATCCTGGGAAATTAAAATAATGTCTTTGAAGAAATTCTAAAATGTCGAAAATAGTGTCTATGTACTGCTTAAGTTGCATATACATTATCTCAAATATATTTCATTTAAGACACTCAGTTCATCATATTCTCTGGCATCTAAGAAGGTAAACAACTAAGATGACACTCAAGATGTAGATTCTAATACAAGACCCTGTCACAAAGCTAGGACAACCTCAGAGTCAGGGTAAATGAGAAATAGACCTGTCTCTAGAGGGATTAGCAAAGAAACCAGCTGGTCCTCATTCCGATTGTGGTTTCAGTTCCCTGTACCAGCATCATCCAAAGAGCATGAAGCAAAAAGAGAATTTAAAGTGCTCACAGATGGAAGTTCCCCCAGGAAGAAAGAAACTGTCAGTCCTCTGGCAAAAATGGACCTTAATGCAAGTAGACAGAATTTTTTTTTTTTCTTTGTAATTTTGACAGTGATTTTAAGACACCATTGATTCTAAAGTGTAATTCTAGGGCTGGCCCATGGCTCACTTGGGAGAGTGTGGTGCTGATGGCACCAAGGCCACGGGTTCGGATCCCTATATAGGGATGGCTGGTTGGTTCACTTGGGAGAGCGTGGTGCTGACAACACCAAGTCAAGGGATTAGATCCCCTTACCGGTCATCTTTTTTAAAAAATAAAATAATAAAATGTAATTCTGTATATATCAGAGTTGTTAAAAGATGAACAATTGTGTATCTAGGATAAATGCAGTGTTTTCTATACATACAAATTGGAAGTAAATACTCCAAAATTTAGCAGTGCATTACATATGTATTTTACAAAATTTCTCTATGAACATTTATTACATATATTTGTTTACCTTAATTAGGATTCCCATAATTGTCTTTACTTTGTCTTAAAAATTTGATCTCCTTTGCTAATGTATTTTGAATCACTGACAACCTTTGGTAATGAAGCTCAGACTTAGCGTTTTTACAATTTCAGCACTTTGGAAAAGGGCTATGTTTATATTGGCTGCAGACCCATGGGTCGTTGCTGACAGCAGGAGTACTAAAGGTCTTTCAAAATGCCCCCAGATCATTATTGGGCGGGGGGGGGGGGGGGGGGGGGGGGGGGGGGGGGGGGGGGGGGGGGGGGGGGAAGGAGGGAGGAGTGGTTAAGAGAGGTCTCTGGACTCTGGAGTCACAACCATGCTCGAGTTTCAGCTTTGATATACACTGATTATGAGACCTTTAGGCAAGTCATTTAAATAGCCTAAGACTCAGTTTCTTCATTTTTAAAATAGTAATAATTGTGCTGTGGAGAGAATTAAATGAAATAATGTAAAATGCCTGCCATATAATATCGTATTGCTATTTCTTAACTCTGTGAGACCAACTAATTGGTAGTATAATTTATCATTAACATCCCTTTGCTGTTCTTAATTGTGGTCCCCCTTAACAATGCTAGCACGTAAGAGAGACTTTTGAAAATGTATCATCTCTTCAGTGCTTACTTTTTAAATGACATATTATCTATTCCAGCAAATAGAAAAAAGGGGTGTACTCCTGACTAGCATAACTTTGATGCAAATACCAGACAAAAAGGGAAAATCAACAGGCCAGTCTCACTAAACAGAGATGCAAAAATCTCAAACAAACCAAATTGGTCAGCAAACCAAATACAGCAACATATAGTTAAGAATTACACATCATGATTATTGGGAAAATATAGAAAAATGGTCAGGGCCCCTCAGATGTTCAGAATCTTGCGGAGCATCTGATGTAAATATGCACAAGTACCCAGGTGTTACTTGTTATTGTCTGGTGTAATTGCGCATGTGCACCCAGGTGTTTCAGGTTATGACTTAAGTATAAAGGACTAATGGCTCTGAGAGACTGCTTCTCAGGATGCTTTGGGAAGTCACAAGGGCTGCTGTTCTTGGCTCTGAATAAAGCCTATTAATTTTTCACCCACGGCTCCCAGGACCTTTTCCTATTACCAAGCTCGTAGACCTGCGTGTGGAGGGTTTGTGACCCATTCTGGACAATGGGCTCGAGGGGTCTGTGAGCCCCAGCCCTAGCTTTACAATTGGCGTAGTTGAAGCAGGATTAGGGGCGGGTAAAAAAAGCCCAGCAATTTGCGTAGTCATTGCAGGATTACGGGTAGGTAAAAGAGTCTGGCAACTGGTATCATGGGTAGGATGCCAACCAGGTAAAGAAGCAGAACGCCCCTTGCGAGTGGGAGGAAATGTGGCTACCCTTAGGTATGTAGTGCCTGGTGGCTGCTTTCCTATTGACTGGGGTCTGGTTGTTGTTCTGTACTGCGAGCCAACATGGACCAGAAACCCCATGAAGCATCACCGTTTCAAGATTTGCAGCACAAAGCAGACAGGTTGGAAATGCAATACATGCCCTGGAGGCTGAAGTACAGCTATAGGTCACTCTTGCTTCTGACACCGAAGAAGTATGATGAACCTGATGGTGAGCTGGGTGAGACTGTGTGTCTCCTGGAATGACCTGCTCATCAGAAAGTGAAGCACGAGCAGCCTATGGGATCAGATGGACTGGTAGGCAACCCATAGGTGACCCAATTCACTACCTATGTCCTTGATACCCAGGTCGAATTGGTGAGCTTGGGGAAACAGTAAAGCGGCAGAAACAAGGAGAGCCTCTGGCTACTGCAGCTACGGGACCTAGGGGTGAATGGTATAACATGCTTTGGAGATGATGTAGTAAATGCATGTCACATTTGTCTGAAGGCAAATGGCTTGGAGGGTGCCACTTAAACCCAGTGGCTGGCCAGGGGCCGTATAAACCCAAGAAAAGAGTGAGAAAAGAATGAGAAAAGATTGCCACATGCAGATGGGCAAATAACTCAATGGAGGGTGCCCCTGACTCAATGGCAAGTGGACTTTGTTGGAACACTGCCAAGGTCAGAGAATTCCAGATACATCTTCACAGCTGTTGATATGGCTACTGGTCTTCTGTTCGTATGGCCTTGTAAGGCCCTAGACCAGGTAAACACTGTGAAGGCATTGAATAGCCTTATGGCCATGTATGGCTGGCCTGTAGTCATAGAGAGTGACAATGGAACTCACTTTACTGGACATGAGGTTCAGAAATGGGCTTCCCAGTTGTCTATTCAGTGGAAGTTACATGTGCCATATCATCCCCAGGCAGCAGGAATGAATGGTACAATGGTCTTCTAAAAAAGGGACTAAGGCTATCTGCCCAACCCCCATCCTTGAAGGGGTGGACACGGTGGTTATGGCCGACAGTCAGGAACCTAAATGAGAGACCACGCAAGGGTGGACCCTCTGTAGTGAAAGCTCTGTTGCATGGGGCTGCAGCACCCATACAACTGCAAGTTACTACTAAAGATAAGCTTTTGAAGCCAGGATATGCCAAGAATGGAAATATTCTTACCAGCCCCAACCTGTCTGCAACAGGGACAGACAGTACAATGGGAATGGCCTTGGAGAATAGAAGCCCCCCATATACGCTGGGTAGACCTAATAGGGCCTTGGGGGAAAGGATTAGAAGAAGACATGCAAATTTCACCTTGGGTGACAAGTACCTGGCCTCCTCCAGTGAAGGTAACATGGCCTGGAACAGATAAGTGCTCTATTCCAAAGGGCACATTTATATTATCATTATGGCCAGTTATGAGTTCCCCTATACTGTTACATGCAGAACTTACAGATTCAACAGTGTTAGTGGATAAAGTATGGTATCATAAAACAGGTAAGATATGTATTCCTGCAACCATCCTTTCTCAGGATGTCAAACCATCATGTATCTTACCAGAGGGGCGAGAACTCCCCCTATTGGTACAATAACCCTTCTGTCTTTTCGCCCATAGTGTTCTGGCTGTGGGCACCAGAATCGACTGAGTACATACATACATACGTTCGTGTGATCAATGTGTCAGCCTACTGAATATGCACTGAACTACCCATCAGAATGACTACAGGATTCCCATGGAAAATCACACCAATGATGAGTACTAACCAGACATGTGCGGCTAACAGTTGAAAGGACAGAACTACAGGAACAAGCCTTAAGGCATATTGAATAGATAATAGGTTATATAAATGTAAGGGTCATTTATCCTTGCTAAGAGAACATGGGGGAAGATTCTGAACATGTAGATTGTACAGCAAGGGATCCTGAAGGGGTGGATTGTTGGGAAAATATAGAAAAATGGTCAGGGCCCCTTGGATGTTCAGAATCTTGTGGAGCATCTGATGTAAATATACATGTGCGCCAGGTGTTCCTTGTTATTGTCTGGTGTAATTGCACATGTGCACCCAGGTGTTCTGGGTTATGACTTAAGTATAAAGGACTAATGGCTCTGATAGATGGCACTTCTCCTGACGCTTGGGAAAACCACAAGGGCGGCTGTTCTTGGCTCTGAATAAAGCCTATTAATTTTTCACCCACGGCTCCCAGGACCTTTTCCTATTACTGAGCTCGCAGACCTGCGTGTGGAGGGTTTTGTAACCCATTCTGGACAATGGGCTCGAGGGGTCTGTGAGCCCCAGCCCTAGCTTTACAGTGATCAAGTTGGATTTATCTCGGGAATGCAGGATTAGTCTCACATTAGAAAATGAGCATAATTTGTCATATTAACAAAATAAATGAATTATATGATCATTTCAAATAGATGCAGTAAAAGCATCTGATAAAATCCAACATTTTTCAGTTTTTTTTATAAGAAGTAATTCTTCGCAAACTAGGAAGTAGTAGGGAACTTCCTAAATCTAATAAAAGATGTTCACTAAAAACCTATAATAAACTTCATATTAACAGTAAATTTTCTGGTATATCCCTATTTGGTGCAGTTTTGAATGCCCTTCAGTTTTGACATCTTTTATTTCTAAAACTTGTTATTCTTCACTATTAACTAGTTTTGTTTGAAACTAATGAATTCTTTTTCATTTGACTTTCAGTGTACCTTGTTAACCTTTCATCTCTCCTAAATTATTCATTTTATTGTTAGTTCCCAACTATTTCCCCAACTATTGTATCCAAAACTTACTTTTATGTTCAGTGCTTCTGCTTCAAAAAGGTAAAAATCAGAATGTAAGTTTATTTTTCTCAATGTGAGTGATGTTGAGATCAGATCCCAAGTATGACATTGTTCAAGAATTATCATCATTGGAACTAAAGTAGTGTCAGTCAGAGTGGCGTCAGCCTGACTGGAATGGACCAGTTGTGCATTCCAAAGGAAGACATTAAATCTTGAAAATAATTGTCTACAATCAATTCTGTGATATTAAAGTGTTCTTTAATGTCCCTGTAAACTTATAAACTGGTATAATCTTTTAACCATAGGAGTCTTAAAAATTTCACATGATGTATATACCTTGTAACAATGTGGCTTGGTTGTATAGCGGACATTCTGGAAGATAACAGGGAGCAAAAGAAATGAGTAAAATGCAGACAGTGAGCAAGAGCAACTGTTTCTATAAGCGGTCATGTGGGTTGTTGAATCCTATTCTCAGATACACAGAGCTAGCAATGAGCCTTGTTAATTGGCTGCTCATTCTGTTAATTTATTCACCATTATGAATTCTACATTGTTTCACACTTAAATAAGCCATGTTTTAATACATCAGTTTTAAATAAAAGCATGTTTTCAAAAATGACATTGTGTCATATCTAAATAAAAATTACATAAAAAATTTACTATTTTCATTTTCCATCCTGTTTTAAAAACATGGAAAAATGTAAAGTGCTTTTTTTGGTTTTCCTCAATGGCAGCTCAATATACTTAAGACACTACTTAGTTATAAAACAGAATCTTATCATATATGACTATTGATGGAAAAAATACTGCCTGTGTAATTACAATGGTTAGAAAAGTACACTATTTTCATTATGTTCAGAAAAAATATGTACTGTAACTATATTTAGTATATCATATTCTGGTGTTAGAGAGATTGATACAGTAAATACCTGTTTACCTGGAATAATTATTAAAGATATGTCCTGATAAATTTAATATTCAAGTTACCTCAGAGTTATTATAACCAGATTAAAACATAACTACTTTTCGAATAATACAATAAAATATTCACAACACTAAAACTATGAGGAGCTTAATTTAATCATTTATGACTGAGGAAGCAACTCAGAATCTTGCAATGCCCCATTTAAAAACAAACCTTATAAGATAAAACTGTGAAAATTCTAGTTATTTGAGTTTTCTGATTTGGATTTTGAGTAAGCTATATATTTTGGAAAGGTCATGAAAGCTGTGTCATATACATCCTCATCTATTTTCATATTAATTCTTCCCACCCCTGTTATGGGCATTATAGAAAAGAGAGGTCAAAACTTGTTCCTCCCCTCCCCCGACGGAAAAGTAGACATGAAAATTACTCCAGTTGATCTAAACCAGACTTTCTCGACGAATGATCTGTGGACCTCCCATCTTAGAATCATTTGGGATACTTGTTAGAAATGCAGATTCCTGAATCCTTCATAAGACCTGCTAAAAATCACTGCATCTGGGAAAGATCCTAGGATATTAACAAACTCTCCAGGTAATTCTGATTCTTAAGTTTGGGAGCCACTGCCAGATAGCATCTAGATCTGACTGAGATATCAACGTAGGAAGGATTATCAGAGCAGCACCAAGTAACTCTTCCCATGAATGTTGATACAGGAAAAAAGTGACAAAGATTGAAATGGGTGTGCTACTTCCAAGTGTACAAGAAAAGGAAATAATATGTTATGCCATCAGGCCAAGGGAATTTTAGAGGCAAAGTTGGAAATAGTTCAGAGCTATTTTCATTCATGTTAATAATATCAATGCTTAATAGATTTTCCAGTGTATTTTTCCCTATTGACATGAAATTAGCTGAGCCCCATTTTATTCACTTGGAAGACGTTTTTATTGTTTTCATGCTTTGATTTTACTTCAAACACTATAATAAATGTCTCTTTAGAGTTTCTTTCCACTAAATATCTTGGGTTTTTCAGAGCTTTGGTTGCAATAGTTCAATATTTTTATTAATATGAGCCAATTTTACTTGTAGTTCTTGTTGTAACTGTCTGTTACCACTGACAGGAGAATATAATGGTTTTTAGAAGAAAATTTTAAAAAATTTTATGCTATCATGGGAAGATAAGTGGCTATAGTTTCATTTGGTCTGTTTTCTCTATAAGAGTTGAAACATATATAAATTCTACCTTAATCATCCCTCAACCACCACCACCACTTAAAGGGTCAGTCAACAGTACTTATGAAGTCCCCATTACACTTTGAGCAGTCACAAAAGGAGAAAGACTCTAGTTTCCTTTTCAAATTTCTCTATTAGTACTGAAAATTCAGTCAATATCCAAGTCTGGCCAAGTCTTCCCCCATATCTCTACTACCTATGTCTATTACCCAGGAATTTGCAAGACTCACTTTTGCTCAGGGGCAGCCTTCACTAAACCACAAGGCAATCATGAAGGTTAGCCTTACTTTCTCTTCTACCTCCCTTCTCCAAAATATTCCTCAGGGGTGTGGACTGTAGGTCTTCTATGGCCTCTAGCTTCACTGTGGGCTATTCTTGGGTACTGTTGATCATTAATTGTGAATCATAGTCTGTCACTGTATTTACAAGAGAAGTGGGATGAAATCATACCCCTTTCTTCTTGCTACTTAGACTTTTCAGTCTCCTCAAAATGAGACACCAGGGCCTGGTGAAAGCACTATCAAAGAGAATTGCAAAGTAGGAGAGACAAGGGTTAATGCTCTGCTGCTCTACTTTTGATTTTCTTTTGCATCACCCAGAGGAAGTTTCCAAGGGAAACTTAGCTTGTAGATGGTGAGAGTCACCTTCCTGAATTCTCCTGCTTGACCTGCCCACAGGTTTGAGTTACCACCTCAAATGGATCTCCTTCTTTGAATCTTTCAACTGCCCCTACTCCTCCACTGAAGGGGTCTTACAGTCTGAGCCTTTCCTCCTTCCCACCCATACCATACATTGTCCAATCAAGTAAGGCCACAGGTTTGGGCTGCATGGGGAAAAACTTTGCTGCTTGATCACTCATACATTTGAGTGTGTGTGCTCGTGTGTACAGGTGGGGGATGATGGGCAAATTGTGTGTCCTCCAATCCATGTTTCCTTTTTTTTTTTTTTTTGAGATGTTGTACTTATCTATTTATTTTTTCAATTTTATTTATATTTGTGGGGTACAGTGTGTTGTTTCAATACATTCATATACTGCACAATGGTTCACTTAGGATAGGTAGCATAGTTTTGTATCTGTTAGTCCACTCTTTCTCCTCCCCACTCCACCCCCTCTCCTCCCAGGCTCTGGTAACCATTATTCTACTCTCTGCTTCTATGAGGGACCATGGGGTATTTATCTTTCTGTGCTTGACTTATTTTGATTTCTTGCTATTTATTTTTAGTGTGTCTCATAAGTTTTTGTGTTACGGTTACTGTGAGGCTTACAAAAAATGTGTTATAGTTATAACAGATTATTTTAGACTATTAACTTTGATATCTAAGGAGAAAGAAAGAACTAAAGCCAACTCTATGCTTTGGTGTCATTCCCTCCTACTTTTTGACATTTTGTTGTTTCATGTTACATCTTCTAATATTGCCTGTCTCTTATATGGTGGTTGTATTTGATGTTGTTTTGTTAGGTTTGTCCTTTAGTCTTCACACTAAGGATGTAAGCAGTTTATTTAACTCCCTTATGACATTGGAGTATTCTGAGATTTTCTGTGAATTTACTTTACTAATGAGTTATGTACCTTCAAACGTTTTCTTGCTGCTCATTAGTATCACGTTGTTTCAGACTGAAGAACTCCCTTTAGCATTTCTCGTAAGGCAGGTCTAGTGTTGGTGAATTCTCTTAGCTTTTGTTTGTCTGGGAAAGACTTTATTTCTCCTTCATATTTGAAGGTTTTGATGGATAGAGAATTCTTGGCTGACAGTCTTTTTCCTTCAGCACTCTGAATTTATCATCACATTCTCTTCTGGCCTGTTGGGTTTCTACTGAGAAATCCACTGAGAGATGTATTGGAGATCTGATGAATGTTATGTGTTTCTTTTCTCTAGCTGCTTTTAGTATCCTTTCTTTGTCTTTGGTTTTAGATAATTTTGATTATGGATGTTTCTTGGGGTGTTCCTCCTTGGATTGAAATTGATTGGCAACCTCTGAGCTTCCTGTACCTGGATGCTGTCCTCTTTCTCCATAGTTGGGAAATTTTTAGCAATTATTTCCTTGAATATGCTTTCTACATCTCTTCCTTTTCTTCTCCTTTGGGTATGCCAATTACGCAGAAGTTATTTTGCTTGAGAGAATCCCGTATTTGCTGTACTTCTGTTTCATTTTTTTCTTATTGTTTTTTCATTTTCTCCTCTGGTTTGATAATTTCATATGTTTTATTTTCAAACTCACTGATTCTTTCCTCAGTTTAAGTCTGCTGTTGGAGCTTTGTATCAAATTTTTCAGTTCAGATAGTGTATTCTTTATTTCTAGAATTTCTATTTTTTTTTTTAATTGATCCAATTCCTTTGTCAAGTTTCTCATTCTGCTCCTGGACTGTTTTCCAGATATTTAATTTTCTATCTGTATTTTCTTGTGACCCCCTGTACATCCTTAAGAGGGTTATTCTGAATTCTCTGTCATGCATTTTATAAATCCACTGTTCTTCTGGGTCTATTGCTGGTGTTTGGTTTGTTTCCTTTGATGGTATCATACTTCTCTGTTCTTTATCTTTGTATCTTTATGCTGATGCCTGGGCATTTGAGGAGACTGCTACCTCTTCTAGGTTTTATAGGTATTCTTTGGTGGTGTTAGACCTTTACTGGTTAATGTCAGAGCTTTGTCTCTGATCTGTGTGGTTTTTTTTTTTTTTTCTTTCTGTTTTTCAGTTCTGTGTTGGATTATTATCCACCACCACCACTTAAACTCTGCACTGGAACTAATTTATTGTCCTTTGGTCAATTCCAAAATTGGGGGAGCTTTCTGTGGAGATCAGCCCTGTGATCTAAATTGCTGCTTTGCTGCTGATTCTCTAGGGAAGGCTTTTTGTGTGGCTCAGGTTTTAATTGTTGGTCTTTTAATGAAAGTTAGGCAGAGGTAAAACTGCTGAAAATTTCTTAAGGAGGCACTATTTTGGAGAACATGTCCCATTTTCCTGGATGCCCAGTACAGTAAGAGTTTCTTCTACCACTGAATCAGATTGTAGCCACTTTGGATGAACAATGGATGGAAGATCTGATTTGCAGTTAGGGACAAATTGTGTGAAAAATACATACCTTTAGACATTGGACACAGATACCATGAAGTGAGATGCTCTCAATATGGGAAGCACTTAGGAACAGAGACTGAGTGAAAGAAGAGCAGAATCAAGTCTCCCATCAGAATTTTTCTGTACCACTTAAAAAGTTAATTCTCATCCCCTCCCCTGATTCTGTGTGTGTGTATGTAGTTGATTTTGCATGTACCACTTTATGTTATAAAATCTTGCCAAAAGCCAAGCAGCTTTGCCGGTCTAGAGAGGATTACTTAATTCTCCACAGTATTGAAAATACTGTTAAATTTTTATTACTTGGTGTAGCATATCCGAAGCCAAAGCTGGTAGAATCAGGTAGCATGTCAGTCATGGGAATATATATTTCACATCTCTCCAGAATTAATCAACAAAAAAGATGCCTTCAATTGTGTAAAATTTTAAAAATGCTATCTGAGATGTAGGCAAACCATTTTACCATGAAAAGAAAGAAAATGTTCACTTTAATTTGGTGTTCTATCTATGCTTATGAGTCACACCCGATTTCTGGGTAGAGGGTTCTTGTTATTTTAGTGTGTTTAGTGACTGGGGGCTGAAAAGATGTCATGGCAGTGAAATCCTTTTTCAGAATTTGTGAGAAAAATTCAGGTGTCTCCAGTAGCCAGTAAGTATTGACTTTGTGTCCCTCATGTTGAGAATAGTTTTTCTCAATCCTATTCTCACAGCAGCGCATTGAGGCAGGAGGCACACTTCCATTGGTAGAAAAGTGTTCTTAGCAGGGGTGAGTGATAAAATCCTACTTCCAGGATAAGAAAGCAGAGTTTTTAGGAGTTTGGATTGAGCGCAGTTTGAAAAATCTTCCTCTGGAGAGTCTGTTACATACCCCTAAGAGGTATTACTCTTACTGTCCAATTAAGCATTAATTGATTTAGAACAATGGTACATGATAAATGTTCATTGAATTTAAGTACTAACTTAGGGTTTCTGGCCCTGGCTAAAGGCATTTCGAATAGTATCTAGTACTAATGTGTCCATTCTATGTTTGCAATTGTTGGCATCTGCCCAAGATGTTCCTTGGAGTATGTGGAGTGGGAGCTGTCCCAAAGCTTTGTGCAGGAGCTGAGGGGATTTTATTAAAGAGCTAATAATAGCATGTCAGAGAGGTTACAGCTTGGCTGCCTGTCATGTTTACATGGTCCTTTTGAAAGAGGCTGCCCCAAGTACCACCCCGTAAGAAGATAGCAAAACAGCCTTTTTTTTTTTTTTTTTTTTAAGCACAAGTGGCCATCTTCTATAGCATGTGACCCTTCCATCTTAGCCACAAGAGAAGAACTAGGAGTGGACTCCTGGCTCAGGAGTGGCCAATCTATTGGCTGTTCAGTGGCTTCTGAGAAAGACTTATACAAGGATGGGGATAGAATCAGATTCTCTCCCCTGTGGCATTTGATTATGAGATATATGGAGACAGCTGGCAACTGGTTGTGGGAGCAGAAGTGGAAAGACAGGTAGAGAGACAAAGAACTGTGGTTGTGCAACTTGAGTTAGTCCTGTGTTCTGAAGACATTTCATGAGGAGTTGGAGCAAAAGCTGGCTCTTTGGCCCTGAGAGCTGGTTGTTTGCATCTCCTCACAGCTCTGCCTGCAGAGACATCAAGTTGGTGGGAGTATTTACACCACATAAATTGGTTAATTCTACAGATCAGGTGTGTGTGCGCCCCATCCCCACCCCTGGCTCCAGATCTGGTTGTTAAACATTTACCAGCATACCACTGAGTTGGGGGAAGAGATAGTATAAGAAGCAGCAGAAGCAATTACCTCCTCTGGGTCCTCTACCTTAAAATCAAGCAATGTTTAAAGTACAATGTTAACATGATTGTTATTCAGGCTATAATAAAAAAGACATTAGAGAAAGCTATGTGAAATATATGATTAAAATATCAGTGTCAAAGAACAAAATTCATAGGAATGTGGTCAGAGGGTGGTACCCTTCCTGTTCCCCCAGTTAATCAAAGGCCCAAGCCCCACTCCCAGGCCCACAAAGGATGATCTGCCAAGCCAGTTAAGCCTCTGGTCTTATTTCCACATGTATTCTTTACCTCGGTTATTTGAGGTAACCTTAGTGCATATCAGTTACTTAAAACTGCAAGAGCCCAGTGCCCAATGAATACAGTTTTTGAATGCTTTTTTTTTTTTAAAATATAGAGTAAATAGGACAGACTAGAATGGTCAAAAGTATACACACACTTTGGAATGAGGTTTGAGTTCCAATACTACTTCACCCTTTCCTGGTAGCATATTACTTATCTATGGCCCAGTTTCCTTAGTTGTAAAACAGGGATAGAAGTAATAAGCTCAGAGATATTTGTAAGGATTAAATGAGATACCAGAGATATTTGTAAGGATTAAATGAGATACCAGGAGTAAACATCTAGCACAGTATCTGGCGCTTACTATGCACTCAGTAACTTTAGTACTTTTTTCCCTTCCTTAAAATACTTATTCAAGTCTTTACAATAGCTTTTGGTATTGCTGACAGTGAAGTCTGCAAAGTCAATACAATTAACTAACTCTTCACTTACAGTGACATGAATTAGGTTGTAATGACATTGCATTCTTTATAATTTTACATTTTTGTAAATCGTCATTCAACTAAGATATTTTAAATATAGTCATAATTATTACACTCTTTGAGACCTACTTTTCTCTACATTTAGGGAGCTCCTATATTTCAGTCTACAAATTGCTGGGCTCATTTTATTTTTGTTTTTAAACAAATATTTAGACTACGGGCAAAGAACTATGTTAGGTGTTGTTGGGGAGTAAGAAAAAGATGCTTATGTAATACAAGGTTAAATATACAAAAAAGAGGAAAGGGAGGGAATACTCATGAGTTTCCTGATATTTCCTTCAAACTACCCAAGTTCTAGGTAATGAATTGAATAATAATGTTATGTATGTGTCATTTAAATCCCTTATTTACTAATTACAATATATTTACCATTAGTTTACCCAGGTCATCTGCCCTAAGTCCCTTATCACTGCCAGCATATTAAGGGTGAAATCTGCCCATTTGCCAGGCATAATTCATGGGATATGGTGTTTTTCAAAACCAGATGTTTTGTGAATGGACTGCTTTTTGGCTTACAGGCCTTAATATTTTGCCAGAATTGAATTTGTTTTGAAATAAGTTTTCTGATTTTCACATATAGCATTTTCAAACAAATAGTGTGATGTACAAATTACCATCACTTTAGTTCATGTTAGATTAATCCACACTCGAAATCTGTTTGACATTTACCCCTTAAGTATTTTGCATCAATAAATCATTTCTGTAGTATCTTAAAATGTTCATAAGTAATTACATAACATCCTACATCTCCAGGTCCTGTCCCATTAATTTAAGTAAAAAATATAGTAATTAAGACATAATTATGTTGTCTTGAAATGCTAACGGTCATTTGGACTTGATTACCTGAGGTGCTATAAGTGCCCCAGAAAAGTCAGGCAACTCCAGGCTTGGGCCTGTAACTAAACATCTGGTACTGACATTGTTGGTCATCAGAGGTGTGGGACCTTTGGAAAAAATTTCAACACTGCACTATTTAGACAATCTACAATAAAACAAAAGTAGCGTGTGTGTGTGTGTGTGTGTGTGTGTGTGTGTGTTGGGTGGGGGTGGGGGGTGGAAATGAATAGAGGTTGGAGGTGGAGAGAAAGACCCGTGTAAATTTCAGCATTTAGCTTCGTGAAAAACTTGTTCAGTCAGCCTGCCTCGACTCCATATATGGTGTTCAAATATAAGTTTGGGAAGGGCTGTTTTGCAATTTTGGCCAAGAACGCACACACACACACCCACACTCACACCCTGTCTCTCTCTCTCTCTCTCACCTGGAACGCAGGCGGGTGGTTTTATGTACTACAGTGCTGGTGTGGTATATATATATAGGATGGCTCACCTGCATAAATGGCAGGGCTGCTCCTGACCCACTTTCCCAGCCTTGGAGAAGTACTTGCCAGAACTTTTTATCCCCTCACTACGAAATCTCTCACCCCCTGGCACGTCTTCCCACAGGCCCGTGGCTCGCTGTCTGCTCTCTGCGTGGTAGTTTCTCCCTTTCCTACGCCTTCAAGGGTCTCAGGTGGAAGGCGCGAGGGGGCTGTTCGGCTCTGCTCTCGGGCCCCAACTTTGGAAAGGGATGTCCCCTAGCAGAGGGCCACCTCGCGGTCGCGCTCGGCGGTCAGCGGCCTCGGGGCGGCCTTGGAGGCGGAGGGGGAGGAGGAGGGAGTTGGCGGCCGCCGAGGCCCGGGCAGCAGGCCCCGTCCGCGGCCGGCGCGCTCCCCGGTCGTCCCTCGCTCGTCTCCTATGCTCATATTTGGACTCGGCTGCCCGTGCCCAGGAATTTCCCGTCATGCCTCCCGCCGCCCCGTCCGTCGCCCGGAGCAGGGGTGGGAGGGAGGGAGAGGAGCTCGGACAGCGGCGGCGGCGGCGGCGGCTCCCTGGCCTTTCCATGATCCGGCGGCAGACCCTCCCGCGCCCCCTCTCACTCTGCCTCTGCCTCTGCCTGGCCGCCGCCGCGGCGCCCGGAGCCACGCGGTCGGGTAAGTTCGGGCTCCCTCCCCACCTCGCCTCACCCCTCCCAGCCTCTCCTGCCACGTTAGGGTGTGACCCCGACCCCGGCCCCCCTCCGAGCGCCGGCTACGCCCCCCTTAGCCTCCCGAGGGACACCCCCTTCCTGAGCCCAGGACGGGTGCTGAAGCGTTGCGCCCGGTGCCGGCGGTGAGGGGCCGAGTGGAAGGAGGTCAAGGCTGCCTTCCCTCACGCCGACGGGAGGCGTCTGGCCGCCTCGCTGACACCTTATCCTGTCCCTGGAGCGAACCTGAGCCCGCGGGAGCCTCTCGCCCGGCGCGGGCCCCCGAGGGAGGGGTCTGGCCCGGCAGCCCGGGAGAGGCAGGGAGGGGGCGTCGGCCCCAGCTCGGGAGGGCGTGGGGCCCGCGGCAGGCGGAGACCCCGGGGCCCCCTGCTCGGCGCCAGTCGGCCCCGCCGAGGTTGCCGCCCAGATAACGGGCCCGGGGCGTGGGAATCCGCCGGCCGGGCCCGCGCGTCCCGCTGCGCGTCTGCGAGGGGAGTGGGCTGCCGGGGCGTGAGGAGGGCGCAGCCGCCGCCTGCCCGCCCTCCATGTCGCCCGCGGCGCCGGGCCAGGCTCCCGCGGGCCCGGCTGGCATCTCACAGGCCAAAATCGAACAGAACCCCGATTTTGCCAGGTACCAGTTTCGTTTTGTTTTTAAGCGGAAAAAGGCAGCCAAGTCTATTTTTAAAGTTTTGCACTAGACCATTTCAAGTCAAACTATATGAATGAAAAGCGCCATTCCTGCCTTATTTGGTTTAGGGCTATCAATTGAGCGTGGTAATTCTGAAGCGTGGTAATTAAATAACAGTAAAATTGTAAAAGACAATTTCCTGTGAATCATGTGGAAAATATTAGGGAGAAATTTTTTATATAAGACTATTATAAAAAGCAGTTATTTGAAAGTACAAATGTAGGGTTTAAGGCAAATTGTGAAATTGCATGAACTTTTAGCATTTGTGATGAGTAACTAGTCATCAAACCTTGTTGGTTCTTAATTTTATCTGGCGTGGAAGGACAGAAACCCTAATTACTCAGAGCTGAGATTTCTTAGAAGATTTTAGTTTGCTTTTGTTTTTGCCACCGATAGACTAAACTGTCATAAAAAGATATGGCTGACTATAACTTATAAATTAGTTGGAAGCTGACTCTGTTAAGCATCGATTATATCCAGCACCCTTTGGTTTATCTCTTCATATTTTCATTTGCAGCACTGGCGACAAAAAAGATTTTAAAAGATACTTTTGTCTATAAAAAAATCTTCAAGGTTTATATAACTTATAAAATTCTCCATTCGGATTAATGGCGGGTATTTACAATTTTTAACCTTAGTAAATGTGCAGTTTATAAATACTGATTTAAGCAATGATAGTTTCATGTTTGTTTCTGAATAATATTGTTTTTCCAAAAAGATCTCCTTTTTATAGATTCATATTTTAGGAGTAACTTTAATTGCACTTCTTGGGAGACACAACAGGTTCTAATTTCACACTTTATCAGTGGGCATCTAAAAATACTGTGCTGGATGATAAAGAGTGGATTGTACTGTCAAGGACTATGTATGCAATTTTTTTTTTTTGCTTGAGTAATGTGTTGACTTACCTAATACTTGTGGTTAAAAAACAAAAAGTCGTTGAAGACCGAAATCCACTGTTCTATGGCCCCTTGCCAGTAATTTTGAACACTGAGTTTGTATTTGGACCATTTAAACATATATTCTTTTCATTTTGATCCCAGTTGGTATATCAATCTAATTTCTGGTGACTATTATTGGGGCCCTATGTGAATGTCTGGAATTTTTTTATATTAAAATAAGTTGCTCTTTGTTATTTAGAATTTTGTCACAGTGTCTAAACTGCCTGGCTGCCATGGTTGCATCATACAACCTCAATTAGAGATTTTGAATCAACACACTGCTTTTTGCTTTTACAGGTGCTTGTTTCAATATTTTAACTAAAATAACAACCAATTAAATTATAAATCTTTGCTGCTTTGATCAAGTAATAAGAATATCCAGAGAATATCCCAACAGTAGGATTCATCAATTTTTATAATATATTTATCATTTATTAATTTAAAATAGATTTTAAACCATCAAAGAGCAACTATAGGAAGTAATGCTTTTTGGTTCTCTGTCATAATCTGGTCACAATCCCTTTGATTTTATCTTTACCTGGATAACTTATTATAGTCAGGGATTTGGTTGACGAATTTGGTTCCAACATTTAGCTTCCTTTTCTGTCAAATTATGAAGTTGGATATAGTTTCCTTGTCCCTTCTAACTCCAGGATCCTATAATATTGTTTTTGTTTATATAACCCTGCAGAGGCACCCACTACATTTAGTTCAATCTTCTGATTGTCAACTTCTGACTTGCCACACATGTTAAACTGGTCTTCCTGTAGTCAGATCTGATGGGTGTGGATCTAGCTTTGAGGAGCTCAGATCTGCCTCAGGATTGTCCTGATACCTGGCACATGCACACAGATGCATACCTACCTAGGCAGAGTTCTATAATATTAAGCTTCTGTTACTTTCTTCCCCTCATCTAATAGCAGAAAGATCTGGTTATGTCATAGGTTAAATGCCCAGCTGCTCTTTGGGGATACATAAGGCCAGGCCCTAAGACAGTTTGATACTCAGCTTTGTTATTTGGGTCCCAGTTAGAGATACCATCAGAGAGCACCCAAACCTTCCTGTGGTTGGGTAGGCTGTGGCTAGTTATCTGGAAGAATTCCAGATGAAATGCTCTCTATGGGGTTATCAAGTTTTGATCCTGCCTCAGAGAAGACTGCATGGGATCGACCTATTTGATTTACACAGACAAATTGGCTTTAGATAGGAGGGTAATCAGCTATTTAATTTGCCAATCGTTAGGTAGCATTTCTTATTGTCGTACAAATATCTTAAGGCTTTGCCTTCAATGTTCTATATTTTCTCCTTCCTGGGCATTATGGATTTTCCTTTTAAAATGTTCAGCACGATCTCTGATCCCTGATCCCTGTTCATATGTTCACCTCTATGGGCATACTGAAGTCATATTTTTGGTTTTTAAGGAAATACAAATAAAGAGAAAAGAAAGTATAGAAAAGGTAGCCCAGTAATAAATTATAAATTGACTTCATGGAACATTTTGCTTATTGCCTCATTTAAGCTTCTGTTACAAGTAACAGAAATGAACTTGAACTAGTTTTAGCAAAAAGAAAGAAAGAAAACAATTTGTTGGAAGATCAATGGAAGACAAATGCAGACAGAACTTCTGAGGGACTGGGACCAGGGATGTGGAAACCTGGAACATTCCCTGTCTCTAGTCTTCGCTTTCTTTGCTTCGATGTTCTCTCTTTGCTCACTTTTTTCTTTTTCCTTTTTGGTTTCCATGGTTGAATGTGACTGCTCAGCAGCTCCTGAGTACTTATGTGTCCCTTGGTTCCAAGCACAAGGAGAGATTAAATTATTGAGCCTTGATCCTAAGTTCCTGAGAGGAAGAACCTGATAGAACAGTTTGGGTCCCATACTTGATCTAAATTTTCCCTAAGGTCTCTTCTAATTTTAGAGTTATCTGTAATATGTAGTACAGTCACTTATATGGTTTGATTTTGTGTTTTTACATTTTATATTATAGGGTTATTAGTCCTTAAAATGAATAATTTTCTATTGATTGTAATGTGTATATAGAAGTATGTGACACCCTCAGTGGGCTTCTAGGATGTTACTTAGCACTGATAATACTGCTGCAAGAATGCTGAAGTTGAATCCTTTGGGGAGTAAACTAAGTGTAGCAACACATTCAAAAATTATAATGCTTGGGATCCAACTTAGTTGTAAAAATCCTGTCTAATGATGATCCATTCTGCAGATAATGATCTGTAGTTTTTCAGGAATTCATTGAATAAAATGCTAAACTCAAATAGGTCTTTAGGATAAATTCATTAAAACTGTGTAAATGATAGAGACATTCAAAGTAGTAATAGTTTAGGGACAAAGAATTCATCAGGTTTTTTTTCCTGTTTTTCACACATGCCTAGAATTTTCTATCTTGATTTTTCCTTTAGGCTGTTCCTGCTGCCTGGAACTCTTCTCCCATAACAGGTTGAAGTCTTTAAGGCCTGCGTTGTTTTTTGTGAAGTCTTCTTCATCTCATAGAGTTTGTAATTTCCTTCTGCTTCTAAGGCATTTTGGAACCTTGATTGGAATGTGACTTTTAATATCTTGCATTACAGTTAAATCCATATGTATTCATTTTCTTCACTAGAGTATAAATTCCAGTAGACCAGCGCATCACCTAGAAGAATTCTGATAGGCTTCAAGCATCCGTTGTTTTAAGAATAATGATTTTGACTTTTTCAAATATTCTGATGCTTTTATAGTATCCTGCTTGCCACTACCTTTCTCTTTTGGCATTGGATCTCCATCACACTGCCCTTCTTTCTTAGTCTTTGTCTGTTTTCTAGGTTTTACAGGCTTTTCCGTGAACATTCTAATTTCCTGTGTGAAGATCAAATATATAGAAGATAGGATGTTTTCCTATAAACTGAGATGGCACGGAGAAGAAGAGTATAGCAAACTCATGTGGAAGGGAATCAACTTTTGTTGAGTGCCCAGTATTTATCACAGATCAGATATAGAGGGCAGGTGTAGAAAAAAATTGAGCAAATATAAAGGGAAATAGTGGGAAGATAAAGTATAAAGATGGAAAATTAGGTGGTTTGGCATAAAATATGGAAGACTTTTAATGCTACACTAAGTAATTAGGACTGGGTTAATAAGCTATGAGATTAAAGTGTTCTGATTCTTGAAGTATCATAATCAGAGTTATAGGTTATATTATCTAATTGTTCAAAGGATGAATTGAATTGGGAAAGAAACGATAGGAGCAATAAAGAAGTGTTGTAAGGGTTTTTGTTAAAGAATGAGGACCTGAACTAGGATGGTAGCAATAGGATTGGAGAAGTGTTGCTGAAGTACATTGGACGGAAATAAACAGTTCATTGGATATTGGGAAAGAAAGAGATGAATAAAAGGTGATGATAACATGTGTAGCCTGGGCAATTGAGAGACTGTAAACTCAGTGCATTTTTATGGGTAAAAATAAGTTTTGTTTTATATCTCTTACATTTGAGGTGCTGGTAGGACATTCATGTGTAGATGTGTAGTAGAATCAGAAGTGCGAGATTGGAGCTTGCAGGTAGAGATAAGGGCTGGAAGTAAAACGTGTACGAGGTAGGAGGGTTAAAAATAAAGGGAAGAAGAGAGAATTTGTTGGCTGGAGTAAAAGGACAGGTACAGGAAGAGCATCATAAAGAAGATAGAATGTGATGTGGCTTTAACAGATGCCCAATCAGTATATGGCATTCTTTTCATGAGCTTTCCTTGTTTAGGGGACATCACATTTACCAACTCAACAGATAATGCATGGGAAACATTGAATAAAGGATACTGCATTCAGAATGACCTTCCTAAACTGCAAAATTGTTGCTGCTACTGCCTTGCTTAACCCTCTTTCAGTGGCTTCTCACCTTTCTTAATTAAGATAAAGAACTAACTCCTTATTCATCATCTGGGCTTCCAAGTTGTTCAGTTAGCTTTGAACACACATTCTGTCTCATGCTCCTCCTTGCTCCTCCCTTCGTCTTCCCCAAGAATGGACAGAATGTGAACAAGATGTGATTTCCACCAGATGGAGTACATTTTGTATATTTTGTCCTTTTCTTTTTGGTCCTTTCTGAGCACTCTTTATTATCATGGTCAGATTCTTATCCATAAAATAATTGCTGACAACTTCCTAATTTGAAATTTAAAAATTAGTGATAAATCACATTCCTCCCTCTTTTTTTTTTATACAGAATGTGTTGCTTGCCTTATCTCTTCAAGTGTCACCTATAAACTTGAGTTGGCTACCCTGGCCATCATACCCTGAGCTCTGACACTTGGCTATGGTAGCCTGGAGCAGCATTGTTACCTGTAATTTGTATGATCTGATATTGGAAACTTCAGGACAATTTATTAATATCTGGCTTCCTGAAGGAAAACTGAGGGAATTTATTTTATGAAAGGGCTTTATGAACACAGATTATAGAGGTTTATAAAACATGGAGATGACTACAGGTGAAACAGAGAAAGACTATTGGTATAAGAAGTGTATTCTTAGGGTCTAGCTTCTAGAACAACAGTATATCCTGATTCTAGGTTTCTAAAAATAGAAACCTTGTTCATAACATTTGTCTAAAATGACCAATCTTTTTTTTTTTTTTTCAAAATTAGTAGTTTTTATTCTTAGTCATATGACATTTAATTTACATTTCATTTTTTTTGTTATTTTTTATTTTATTTTATTTTTTTAAATTTTATTTTGTCGATATACATTGTAGCTGATTATTGCTCCCCATCACCAAAACCTCCCTCCCTTCTCCCTCCCCCGCTCCCCCCCAACAATGTCCTTTCTGTTTGCTTGTCGTATCAACTTCAAATAATTGTGGTTGTTATATCTTCTTCCCCCCCCCCTGGTTTGTGTGTGTGTGTGTGTGTGTGTGTGTGTGTGTGTGTGTGTGTGTGTGTGTGTGAATTTATATATTAATTTTTAGCTCCCTCCAATAAGTGAGAACATGTGGTATTTCTCTTTCTGTGCCTGATTGTTTCACTTAATATAATTCTCTCAAGGTCCATCCATGTTGTTGCAAATGGCAGTATTTCATTCGTTTTTATAGCTGAGTAGTATTCCATTGTGTAGATGTACCACATTTTCCGTATCCACTCATCTGATGATGGGCATTTGGGCTGGTTCCAACTCTTGGCTATTGTAAAGAGTGCTGCGATAAACATTGGGGAACAGGTATACCTTCGACTTGATGATTTCCATTCCTCTGGGTATATTCCCAACAGTGGGATAGCTGGGTCGTATGGTAGATCTATTTGCAATTGTTTGAGGAACCTCCATACCATTTTCCATAGAGGCTGCACCATTTTGCAGTCCCACCAACAATGTATGAGAGTTCCTTTTTCTCCGCAGCCTCACCAGCATTTATCGTTCATAGTCTTTTGGATTTTAGCCATCCTAACAGGGGTTAGATGGTATCTCAATGTGGTTTTGATTTGCATTTCCCGGATGCTGAGTGATGTTGAGCATTTTTTCATATGTCTGTTGGCCATTTGGATATCTTCCTTAGAGAAATGCCTACTTAGCTCTTTTGCCCATTTTTTAATTGGGTTGCTTGTTTTCTTCTTGTACAGTTGTTTGAGTTCCTTATATATTCTGGATATTAATCCTTTGTCAGATGTATATTTTGCAAATATTTTCTCCCACTCTGTTGGTTGTCTTTTAACTCTTTTAATTGTTTCTTTTGCTGTGCAGAAGCTTTTTAGTTTGATATAATCTTATTTGTTTATTTTTCCTTTGGTTGCCCGTGCTTTTGGGGTCGTATTCATGAAGTCTGTGCCCAGTCCTATTTCCTGAAGTGTTTCTCCTATGTTTTCTTTAAGAAGTTTTATTGTTTCAGGGTGTATATTTAAATCCTTAATCCATTTTGAGTTGATTTTAGTATACGGTGAGAGGTATGGATCTAGTTTCATTCTCCTGCATATGGATATCCAGTTATCCCAGCACCATTTGCTGAAGAGGCAGTCCCTTCCCCAGTGAATAGGCTTGGTGCCTTTGTCAAAGATCAGATGGCAGTAAGTGTGTGGGTTGATTTCTGGATTCTCTATTCTATTCCATTGATCAGTGTGTCTGTTTTTATGCCAGTACCATACTGTTTTGGTTATTATAGCTTTGTAGTATAGCTTAAAGTCAGGTAGTGTTATGCCTCCAGGTTTATTTTTTTTGCTCAGCATTGCTTTGGCTATGCGTGGTCTTTTATTGTTCCATATAAATGTCTGAATAGTTTTTTCCATTTCTGAGAAAAATGTCTTTGGAATTTTGATGGGGATTGCATTGAATTTGTATATCACTTTGGGTAGTATGGACATTTTCACTATGTTGATTCTTCCAATCCAAGAGCATGGAATATCTTTCCATCTTCTTGTATCCTCTCTAATTTCTCTCAGCAGTGGTTTGTAGTTCTCATTATAGAGATTTTTCACATCCTTGGTTAACTCAATTCCTAAGTATTTTATTTTTTTGGTGGCTATTGTAAATGGGCAGGCTTTCTTGATTTCTCCTTCTGCATGTTCACTATTGGAGAAAAGAAATGCTACTGATTTTTGTGTGTTGATTTTGTATCCTGCTACTGTGCTGAAATCATTTATCAATTCCAACAGTTTTTTTGTAGAGGTTTTAGGCTGTTCGATATATAGGATCATGTCATCTGCAAACAGGGACAGTTTGACTTCATCTTTTCCAATCTGGATGCCCTTTATTTCCTTCTCTTCTCTGATTGCTCTGGCTAGTACTTCCAACACTATGTTGAATAGGAGTGGTGAGAGTGGGCATCCTTGTCTAGTTCCTGTTCTTAAAGGAAAAGCTTTCAGCTTTTCCCCATTCAGGATGATATTGGCAGTGGGTTTGTCATATATGGCTTTAATTATGTTGAGATACTTTCCCTCTATACCTAACTTATAGAGGGTCTTTGTCATGAATGAGTGCTGAACTTTATCAAATGCTTTTTCAGCATCTATAGAGATGATCATATGGTCCTTGTGTTTGAGTTTATTAATATGGTGTATCACATTTATTGATTTGCGTATGTTGAACCAACCTTGCATCCCTGGGATGAATACCACTTGATTGTGATGAATAATTTTTCGTATGTGTTGCTGTATTCTGTTTGCTAGTAATTTAGTGAGGATTTTTGCATCTATATTCATCAAGGATATCGGCCTGTAGTTTTCTTTTTTGGTTATATCTTTACCTGGTTTTGGTATCAGGATGATGTTTGCTTCATAGAATGAGTTTGGGAGATTTGCGTCCGTTTCAATCTTTTGGAATAGTTTGTAAAGAATCGGTGTCAATTCCTGTTTGAATGTTTGGTAAAATTCTGCTGTGAATCCATCTGGTCCTGGGCTTTTCTTTGTTGGGAGCCTTCTGATAACAGCTTCAATCTCCTTTGTTGTTATTGGTCTGTTCAAATTTTCTACGTCTTCACGGTTCAGTTTTGGGAGCTTGTGTGTGTCCAGAAGTTCATCCATTTCCTCCAGATTTTCAAATTTGTTGGCGTATAGTTGTTTATAGTAGTCTCGAATGATTCCTTGTATTTCAGATGAATCAGTTGTAATATCGCCTTTTTCATTTCTAATTTTGGTTATTTGAGTCTTCTCTCTTCTTTTTTTTGTTAGCCATGCTAATGGTTTGTCTATTTTATTTATCTTTTCAAAAAACCAACTTTTTGATTCGTTGATCTTTTGAATTGTTTTTTGGTTTTCAATTTCATTCAGTTCTGCTCTGATCTTAATGATTTCTTTCCGTCTGCTAACTGTAGGTTTGAATTGTTCTTGTTTTTCTAGTTCTTTAAGGTGAAGTGTTAGGTTGTTCACTTGCCATCTTTCTATTCTTCTGAAGTGAGCATTTAATGCAATAAATTTTCCCCTCAATACTGCTTTTGCAGTATCCCACAGGTTTTGGTATGATGTATCATTGTTTTCATTAGTTTCAATAAACTTTTTGATTTCCTGCTTGATTTCTTCTTGGACCCATATGTCATTAAGTAGAATGCTGTTTAATTTCCATGTGTTTGTGTAGTTTCCAGAGTTTCATTTGTTATTAATTTCTAGTTTTAATCCATTGTGGTCTGAGAAGATACATGGGATAATTCCAATTTTTTTGAATTTATTGAGACCTGATTTGTGACCTAATATGTGATCTATCCTGGAGAATGATCCATGTGCTGCTGAGAAGAATGAATATTCTGAGGTTGTTGGGTGGAATGTTCTGTAGATATCTGCCAAGTCCAATTGGTCTAGAGTCTTGTTTAGATCTTGTGTTTCTCTACTGATTCTTTGCCTAGATGATCTGTCTAATATTGACAGTGGGGTGTTCAGGTCCCCTGCTATTATGGTATTAGTGTCTATTTCCTTCTTTAGGTCTAATAGAGTTTGTTTTATAAATCTGGCTGCTCCAACATTGGGTGCGTACATATTTATGATTGTTATGTCTTCTTGATGGATCAGTCCTTTTATCATTAAGTAGTGTCCCTCATTGTCTCTTTTTATGGTTTTTAGTTTAAAGTCTATTTTGTCAGATATAAGAATAGCTACTCCAGCTCATTTTTCTTTTCTGTTTGCATGGTAAATCTTTTTCCATCCTTTCACTCTTAGTCTGTGTGAATCGTTATGGGTGAGGTGGGTCTCTTGTAGGCAGCATATAGTTGGGTCCTGCTTTTTGATCCAGTCAGCCAGTCTGTGTCTTTTAATTGGGGAATTTAAGCCTTTTACATTAAGAGTTGTTATTGAAAGGTGTTGATTTATTCCTAGCATTTTATTGGTTGTTTGGTTGTCTTAGGTGTCTTTTGTTCCTTGCTTTCTGATTTACTGTTTGGTTTCTGTGTTTGTTGGTTCCTTAGGTTGTAGATAGTGTTTTTGTTAGCTTGTTTTCTCTTCATGAATGCCATTTTTATTGTAGTAGCGGGTTTAGATTTTTCTTGGGTTTTTATGGCAGTGGTAGTTATTTTTCAGGAACCAAACCCAGTACTCCCTTGAGGATTTCTTGTAAGGGTGGTCGTGTGGTAGTGAACTCCTGCAGTTTTTGTTTGTCTGAGAAATATACTCTTTGCCCCTCATTTCGGAAGGATAGCCTTGCAGGGTAGAGTATTCGTGGCGGGCAACCTTTGTCTTTTAGTATTTTGAAAATATCATCCCATTCCTTTCTAGCTTTTAGGGTTTGTGATGAAAAGTCTGATGTTAACCTGATTGGGGCTCCCTTATAGGTGATTTGACGCTTCTCTCTTGCAGCTTTTAAGATTCTCTCTTTGTCTCTGAGTTTTGCCAATTTGACTATGACATGTCTTGGAGAAGGCCTTTTTGGGTTGAATACGTTTGGAGATCGTTGAGCTTCCTGGATCTGAAGATCTGTGATTTTTCCTATACCTGGGAAGTTTTCTGCCACTATTTTGTTGAATATGTTTTCAATGGAATCTCCATTTTCCTCCCCTTCTGGAATACCCATGACTCGGATATTTGAGCGCTTGAGGTTGTCTGATATCTCTCTCAGATTTTCTTCCATGTCCTTGATTATTTTTTCTTTCTTTTTGTCTGCTCGTGTTATTTCAAACAGCCCATCTTCAAGTTCAGAGGTTTTCTCTTCAACTTCGACAAGCCTGCTGGTTAAACTCTCCATTGTGTTTTTTATTTCGCTGAATAACTTCTTCAGTTCAGCAAGTTCTGCTACATTTTTTTTCAGGACATTGATTTCCTTGTACATTTCCTCTTTCAGATCCTGTATACTTTTCCTCATTTCATCCTGATGTCTAGCTGAGTTTTCTTGTATCTCATTCAGTTTCCTTAGAATTATCACTCGAAATTCCTTGTCAGTTATTTCAAGGGCTTCTTGTTCTATAGGATCTAGAGTATGAGATTTATTAACTTTTGGTGGTGTACTTTCTTGATTTTTTGTATTTCTGGTATCTTTTTTTGGTGTTTATTCATTGTGGCAGGGGGTTTCACAGCCCACCGGTTTGAGACTAATGACTAACTAGGATGTTGCTGTGGTTGCCAATTTGGTATGGCTCCCTCCGTGACTGCTCAGTTGGCCTCTAGTGTCTTGTGTGTGTGGTTGCCTCGGGTCTTCGGCTTCTCCGGGGATTCACCTTTCTGGTCAGCTTGTACTCTGCTGGGCTGGTGGATCATGTACCACAGGGTGTGTGATCTCTGTTGAGCTTTCACTTCCTGTGCAGGACTTCTCCCCTTCCGTGTGCTCTGGCCCAGGCTGTTAGATCGTGCAGTGGCGACCCCACCGGGTGTGTGGTTTCTGTCGAGTCTCCGCCTCCCTGGCCGCATGTCTCCCCCCTTTGTGCGCACTGTGCTGGGCTGGGGCGTGTCTTCTGCACCCCTCCTCTATCAGCTGGGCCTTCAAGACCCTGCTCGGCACCGCCTCGCCCAGGAAGTCTGCCAGGTGTCTGCTAGGCACAGACGACAGAGTCCTTTTCAAAGCATCACTGTGACTTTCCCCAGTAATTCCACATCTGGATGTGTTCCCCCAATCTTAGGTCCCGTTCTAGCCCTTCCCAACTCGCTCTGGCAACCGCATAGCAACCATCTTCCGCCAAGTCCGCACACGGGCCGTGCAGTATACAGTATTAAGAATAATTTCTAACCCTTTAAAAAAAATGGGGACCCTATCACCTGTGCGTAGTTGTGCTTTTAGGAGCTGTTGACTGGGAAAATATGTAATAAAAGAAAGCCACTATAAAACTTGGAAATGAGTTTTTAAAATATAAAATAATTCTCATATGTTTGGAAAATAGACATATGAAGAAATTATGACTTACAGAGTCTTTCTTTTTTTCTTTCTTTCCTTTTTTTTTTTGATGCTGGCCAGTATGAGGATCTGAACCCTTGACTTTGGCATTATAATACTCTGCTCTAACCAACTGAGCTAACCAGCCAGCCTAACTTATAGAATAGAGTCTTATAGACAGCCTTTGATTTCTTGCTTTGTAGATACTCTCAGGAAAGTTTTGATCTCAACTTTCAGCTGCTCATTGTTGTCTCACTTCAGAATGTGGGGGATACTTTTGTTTGAAAATTTGAGCCATAGCTGAAATTTTGAAATGACAGGAAAACTTCTTAACATACTTTTACAATAGCAATTGCCTGTTCCATGCTAGGCAATGTGCTATATGCTAAAACTGGGCTATTAAACAGTCTCGGGGATTAGAAGTCAGATGCAGTATATAGATACTTCTTAAAAAGAGCATTTTCAGGTATATCAGTATCATTCTTAGGGCTATGGTCCTATTTTAAGTGAAATTTGGTAGGTGATTTGCATATAAGTACACAAGCAGTCTCAGTAATGGCTATGACATAACGTCTTGTTACTATAAATTATGCAATGAATCCTTATGGTTTCTTGAGTAAGTCATTTAATTTAAAGACAAGAAAAATTTTTCAGTACATCTGTTAAACTTATGGCATTATTGAAAATAGGCTTGTGCCACATGGTAGAGTCTATGAAAAAAATCAGGACAGCCCTTGTATGAATTAGAGAGCCCTAAACTTTATTGTTTGTTCTTGCATTTCTGTTTTGTTTTTATTGTGTTTGGTTGTCAGAGAATCTGAGTTTGGTTGGGTTTGGGGGAGAACAATAGTGCCTGTTATAAATGGATACTCCTTTTATCTTAGATTAGTGGTATGTAAATAAGGAAAGGTAGGGTGTATCTCCCTGTACCCAGTCCAGGAGATTAGATAGGGCAGTGGGTGAGAGGCCACAAGTGGTCTTGAAGCTCTGGTCTGACAGTAATTGAGAGTGAAAAATAAAAAGTACACCATAGTCCTTTTTCCGATTTCTTGAGATGTGATTATGCCTTCTATTCAGACCATCTTAGGGGGCCAGGAAGAGGATGAGTTGTGAGTAAGAGGATTTTTACCTGTGTGCAGAGCCAGTTGAAAAATTGCAGGCTCATTTGCGTATTTGCAATCTTGTGTATATATGTTCATGTAGCAAGGGAATCAGCTATGAAAAGAATGTTGGTTGGCGAATTGGAAGACTGAGTTTTCCTAATCCTGTTCTTGCCTAAGTCATTTAAGTTTCTTGTATCTCAGTTTTCATATCTGCAAAATGAATGCAGTAGACTGGGTAATACCTGATGTTGCTTTTGTTTTAAGATTCTTTAAATTTGTGGATTGTCTAAAAGTCTCCAGATAGCTTCCATAATCTTTAAAGAAAATTACAAAGTTTAATCAATTATACAAAATTATATCTTCTCTTATATTTTGTCCAAGTTGGCTATTTTGTGTAACTAACTATAAATGTTATTATATGTCTAAGATCTTATGTTTGAACTTTGTAGCCTAGTGTGCCCGATAATTAGATCCATAAACAAAGTTATATAACACTTTCAAAGATTTAATATTTATTTAAAGGATAGATTACAATGTGTAGAAGCATCATATTGAATATCCCGTTCGAAATAATGGCATTAACCACTAGAAACTACATCTGTTTTTATAAATGTGCAGCTAGGAACTGCTTATTTATGCTTGAGAATGTATCTCAGATGGGAAAAGTCTTCTTTTAGCAGGATACGCTACTGGAGGAATTTGCCTCTGACAATCCTAGAAATATATTTAATTCTTAAAACTAGTTATTGTTGGTCTTGTCATTTAAAAGAAAATCTCTGCCATGAGCTTTAAAGGAAGAAAAAAATTCACTAATTTGACAGGTAAAAAATAGTATCTTTTCTTGCCCTCAGAATTTATTAGTAATTTTTGTCTTTGTTATTATAATGTATGCAAAAAGAATGTATGTCTATATAAGGCATGAAGAATAATTTTTTAAAAATCTGGGTACCACCACCCAGCTTCAGAAATGGAATGATAAAGATGCCTTTTTGGGCTTCAATCCCACCCTTCCTCCTTCCTCTTTCTTCCATCCCATTTCCTTCTCCTTTCCCCTCTTCCCCTCCCTCCCAACTGCTCTGCACCAACATTCTAGAATGTAAAAAATAATATTAATAAAATTACATTTTCTTAAAAAAAAAAAGAATAAGGGTTACCAGAGGCTGGGAGAGGTGGGGGAGGCAGGAACATTAGGGGTGAACTGCTGGGGACAAAACTATGCTATCTACCCTTATATCCTATGCTATTGTGCAGGATATGCATGTATTGAAGCAACACACTTCAGTACCCCACAAAAATAAATATAAATAAAATTGAATTAAAAAAAAAAACCAAAAAGATGCCTGTGTGACCTTTGCCATTCACATCTTCTCTCTGCTCAAAGGTACCCACTGTCCTGCATTTTGTGCTTATCATTTAACACTAATGATAACTGATACACTCTTACTTTCTTTATAGTTTTATTGTAGACATATCTCTACATATTATATTGTTCAGTTTTGCTTTGCATATGTTGGAACTTTATATAAACGGTGTCATCTACTGTGTATCTTTTGTGAGCTGCTTTTTCCCCCCAACATTATTTATGCTATCTATATTGGTGTTATGTAACTCCTTAAAAATAAGCATTTCTTTTATTACTCATATGTTTTTCTACTTTTTATTTATTTATGTTCTTGCACAATTACCCATTAGGATTCTTATGGAGAATGGAGTTTTCCTATGGAGTCAAATCTTTTTGTTTTCTCCTACTGTTTTCAAGCTTTGTCATTTATATATGAAATAATAATAATAGTGATGGTAATAGTGATAATAATAGCAAATACTCACATATAGATGTATCTATGTTCCAGGCATTGTTCTGAGTATTTACTCTTTACATGTATTAACTTATTTAATGCTCATGACAGTTTTGTCAAGGAGGTACAATATTGTCATGATAAGTCATACATTAAGATTAGGAACTGGAGGCATAGAAGTGTTTAATCAGTTGCATGACTGTGATTTAATCTAAGCAGTCTAGCTCCAGGGTTCACATTCTTAATCATTACACTATTTTGATTCATATGTAGTCTTTTCTTTTAATTATGCTTTTACCCCAATCTAAAATTTTAAGGTATTAAGACATTTCTATGACATTCAAAAGAGAACAGCCTTAGTGTGATGTTCAGATGGGTTCTCCTGTACAACATCAATTGCTCAAAGTTATGCTACAGTTTAATTTGCTTCTTGGTTAGACCATGATTTTATTAGACATGTTTTTTTTTTTTAATTCTCTAGTATTCATTATTGCTTTTCTTTTTCCTAATTAGAAGGAAAAAATATGCCTTCTTCATTATCCTTCTGAAATCTTTAAGTTTTTTACTTTTCATCTGTGGTATGGAATTGATTCCATTGATTTTATGTGCTAGTTTGGACCACTTTCTTCATATTTGGACAATGATATTCACTTTAAAAAATATTTGTATGACCTTAGATGAATCACTTAGTCTTCCTGAGCCATGGACTTCCCAAATATGTTGCATCTGTAAGTAGTAATCATTTTATTAATCAGACATATATAATTGCTAATCAGAACTTCCTTTTAGTGTAAAATAACCAAGGGGGAGCACAAGGGAAAATAATAAAATAAAAGAAAGTTCTTGATAGTGATTGGAAACTACTGATTTTACCCAAACTCCTCAAATTACAGAAGGAAAAACTGTGGCATAAAGTGATAAAATTCCTTTGCACCATAACTTGCTTGTACAGCTTTAACTTTTTTCTAAAGTAGCTAATTGATTATCTTTTTCTCTTACATTCTATGATTTTGTTGAAGTCAGGTGTCTGCAAGTTTTCCCAAGCTCTTGGATAATTTCCTAATATCCCTTATTTAAACATGCTCAAATTTCTCTCATCTTAAAAAAGAAACCAAAAGTCTGCTCCACCTACCCTGCTTCCCTCACCCATGATCAAGTTATTTTACAAGTTGTTTATATCCTTGCTGTCTCTCTTTATCTGCCATCCACCCAAAAATATGTATTGATCCCTCTTAGATGTCACGTAATAACTTGTCCAATCTCTGGGGATATAGTGTGGACCAGAGAGACACAGGTGTCTTTCTTTCAGGGGTTTTCCTTCTCAGTTTGGAACCTCCACAGCCTGTTGTAGAAAGGGCAAGAAAACTATTTTGTGGTAGGAGGAGAGTATGATTAGAATTGAGGGCAATCAGAGATGATAAAGGAGATATTACAACTGATAACAGAGAAATACAAAGGATCATAAGGGACTATTATGAATAACTATATGCCAACAAACTTGATAACATAGAAGAAATGGGTAAATTCCTGCACTCATACAATCTACCAAGATTAAATTATGGAGAAATAGAAAATCTGAACAGATCAATAATGAGTGGGGAAATTTAATCAGCAATACAAACTCTTCGATCAAAGAAAAGCCCAGAAGTTTGTATCTTTACAGCTGAATTCTACCAAACATTTAAAGAAGAACTAATACCAATTCTACTCAGGTTATTTCATAAAAATGAAGAGGTGGGAATGCTTCTCAACTCATTTTATGAGGCCAGCATTTCTCTGATTTGAAAACCAGACAAGGACACAAGAAAAAAAGAAAATTACAGGCCATTATCCCTGATGAACATAGATACAAAAATTTTCAACAAGATACTAGCAAACCAAATCCAACAGCACATCAATAAAATCATTCACTATGATCAAGTGGGACTTATCCCAGAGATACAAGGATGGTTTAACATACTGAAATTAATAAGTGTGGCACATTAACAGAAAGAAAGACAAAAACTATATGATCATTTCCATTGACACAGAAAAGGCATTTGACAAAATTTAACATTCCTTCATGATAAAAACTAACAAACTAGGTATAGAAGGTGTGTACCTCAACAGAATAAAGGCCATACATGACAAACCCACAGTTAACATCATACTGAATGGGGAAAAGATGAAAGCTTTTTCTCTTAGATTAGGAACAAGACAAGGATGCCCACTTTCACCACTTCTATAGTACTGGAAGTCCTAGCCAGAGAAATTAGACAAGAGAAAGAAATAAAAGGCATCCAAATTGGAAAAGAGGAAGTCAGTCTGTCCCTGTTTGCAGATGGCATGATCTTTGTATATAGAAAACCCTAAAGACTCCATCAAAACACTGTTAGAACTAATAACTGAATTTAATCAAGTTACAGGTCCAAAATCAACATACAACAGTCAGTAGCATTTCTATATAATAATAGCAAACTATCTGAAAAAGAAATCAAGAAAACAATTCCTTTAAAAATAACCACAAAAAGATATGATACGTAGGAATAAACTTAACCAAGGAGGAGAAAGACCTTTATACTGAAAACTATAAAACCTTCAAGAAAGAAATTGAAGAGGGCACACATAAATGGATAGAAATCCTGGGTTCATGGATTGGAAGAATTAATATTTTTATAATGGCCATTCTTTCCAAAGCGATCTACAGGTTTAATGTAATCCCTATCAAAATACCAATGACATTCTTCACAGAAATAGAAATAACAATCCTAAAATTCATATGGAACAAAAAAAGACCTCGAATAACCAAAGGAATCCTGTGAAAAACAAGGCTGGAGGCATCACACTACCTGACTTCAAATTATACTACAAAGCTATAGTAACCAAAACAACATGGTACTAGCATAAAAACAGACACATAGATGAATGGAATAGAATAAAGAGCCCAGGAATAAATTCATGCACCTACAGCCAACTACTCTTTGACAAAGGTGCCAAGAATACATATTGGTGAAAAGACCATCTCTTCAATAAATGGTGCTGGGAAAACTGGATATCCACATGCAGAAAAATGAGAGTAGATCCATACCTCACACCATATACAAATATTGACCCAAAATGGATTAAAGATTTAAATGTAAAATTCAAAACTATGAAACTACTAGAAGAAAACATAGTGTAAACAATCCACAACATGGGACTGGGCAAGGATTTTTAAAATAAGATTTCAAAAGCACAAACAATAAAAGCAAAAATAGACAAGTGGGGTCACGTCAAACTAAAAAGGCTTTTATACATCCAAGAAAACTGTTAATTGAGTGAAGAGACAACCTACAGAATGGGAGAAAATATTTGCAAGCTATATATCTGACAAGGGGTTAATAATCAAGAATATACAAAGAACTTAAACAACTGAATAGCAAAAAACCAAATAATCCAAGTAAGAAATGGGCAAAGGATCTTATTAGACATTTCTCAAAAGAAGACATACAAATGACCAACAGATACATGAAAAAATGCTGAACATCACTAATCAGGGAAATCAAAACAACAATGAGATACTACCTCACTCCAGTTACAATGAACATTATCAAAAAGACAAAAGAGTCGGGAGAGTGTGGTGCTGAAAAAGACAAAAGAGAACAAATATTGGCAAAGATGTGGCGTAAAGGGAACACTTGCACATCTGTTGTAAACTAGTACAGCCATATGAAAAACAGTAGGGAGGTTCTTAAAAAAATTAAAAATATAACTACCATATGATCTGGTGATCACACTACTGGGTGTATACCCAAACAAAGTGAAATCAGTTGTCAAAGAGATATCTGCACTACCATGTTTATTGCAGCACTGTTTACAATAGCCAAGATATGGAATCAACCTTAGTGTCCAACAATGGATGAAAGGATTAAAATTAATGAGATATATAAACAAAATGGAATACTGTCATTTGTAACAACATGAGTGGACCTGTAGGTCGTTAAGTTAAGTAACCCAGGCACAGGAAGAGAAATACCACATGATCTCACTGATATGTGAAATCTAAAAAAAAAAAAAGTTGCTGTTATAAAGGCAGAGTAGAATAGTAGTTACCAGAGACTGGGGTGGTGGGGAAAGGAGGGAAAACAAAGAGAGTTTGGCCAATGGGTACAAAATTACAATTAGATTGGAGGAGTAAGTTCTGGTGTTGTATTGCACAGTAGTGTGACTATAGTTAATAGTTAAGTTTTGTACATTACATAATAGCTAGAGGTGAGGCTTTTGAATGTTCTTGCCTCAAAGAAATAATAAAAGCATGAGGTGATGGATACACTAACTTCTCTGACCTGATCATTATTCAACATATATATGTATCACAACTTCAGATTGTATCCCATAAATATGTACAATTACAATGTGTCAATTAAATAAATAATTTTTTAAAAGAATTGAGGGAAAAGAGGAAGGCCAGATCATGGTTTTTTTTTTTTTTTTAATGTGGGGCTTTTAGATCATTATGGGGAGGTTAGATATTCTGTGTGATGGAAACTACTAGGAGGTTTTTGGTATGCAGTGACAAGAGCTAAATTCTGTTTAAAAATAATAATTCTGGCTGCTGTGTGGAGAATGGATTGTAGGGGCCAAGAGTGGAAGCAGGTAAATCCTTTAGGGCTATTTCAGTGGTTCAGATAGGAGTTGATAATGGTTTGGACCATCATTCTGGTAGGAGAACTGAGAGTTTGCTGATGGACAGGTTATAAGGTTCACACTATTACACTGAAACTGCTTTGGTTGAAGCCATGAATCGCGTCCATGTGATTAAACCCAGTGGACTCAATTTGGTCCCTATCTTCCAGACATCAGCATATTTGATACACTGACTACTCCCTTCTTCTAGAAATAATCTTTTCTCTTGGTTTCTAAATGTTATTGTTAGATATGTGATCTTAGGCTAATTAATTAAATTGTCTGTACCTGAGTTTCTTCACTTGTAGAATGTAGATAATATTGTACCTACCATATAGGTTGTTGTAATCATTAAATGAGAGAATATATATTAATTACTTAGCACATTGTCTTCCACAGAGTTAATTCACAGTAAATGTTAACTAGCATCATCATCATCATCATCATCGTCATCGTCATCGTCATTGTCATTCTGGGACAATAATTTATTTGACCTCTACCTTCTCTGGCCACTGTTTTATCTTGGTCGTCTTTGTTAGTTACTTCTCCTCCAGCTCACCTCTAAGTGTTGAAGTTCCTCAGGGATCTGACATTTTCTTTTCTCATTTAATACATTTTCTTAGTCAATCTTATTTACTCCATGGTTTCAGTTCCATTTATATACAGTTAACTCATCCTAAATCCACCCATCAGCCCAGTTCTTTTTCCTAAGCCACAGCCCATATATCTACTTGTCTTTATGTCATCTTCACTTGGATGGCTGTGTCTTAGGCACCTTAAACATGTTTAAAACTAAACTTCTTTGTTCACTTGGATTTAAGCCTCCTGCCTTGTTCCCTAGCTTATTAGTAAATGGTACTACCATTTGCCTAGTTGCTTAAGCTGGAACTGGAGTCCTCCTAATTTTTAAAAATCTACTTTATGCCCTACATCAATCCTTTGCCTAAATTTCTGCAATTACTTTTTAATTAGTTTCACTGCCTCTGGTTCTATGCCATTCCCATCCATTTTGCACCTTTTGGTCATGCTAATTTTTTTTTTTTTTTATAGCAGATCTTGTCATTATACTCTCCTTCAGTTAGTTACCTGTCTTTTTAGAATGATGTTCCAAATTCTTGTAATGGCTTCCAAGATTTGCTTCTGTTAACCTTGTCATCTCCACCCCTCTCCCCCCTCCCCTTACATCTTACAACCTCACTGCTCCTTTTGCATAATCTTCAATGAGCTACACTCACTCTTATCTCGGGGCCACTGTTCATCTTTTTCTTTGTCTGGAAAACTTTCACACTCTTAACCTGAGCAACAGTCTTATCCTTTATTCTTAGTTTAAATGTTACTCCCCGTAGGAAGGCTTTCTCATGCCCTCCAAACTAGAATTACTTCCCTCTGTTATATAGGATCTTTATTCCCTCTCTGCCTCTATGTGATGCTTATTGCACTTGTTAATAATTTCTTTTGTTTTCACTAATATGTAAGCTTCATGGTGGTGGCAGGGACCATGGCATCTTGTTTCTCACTTTGTCTCTACTATCTGCTTGTTAGATAGAGTAAGGAATGAGTGCAGCATGTGCTTGCCCAGTTTGGGGATGAGAGGCCTTCTAGGTGTGCATTTGTCTTAACCTTTCAGGGCGACAAAAGTTTTAGGTGTACTGTAGGTAGAGGTCCAGGTAGAGAGGAGGCTCTGGCAAAGAGATGTTGTCTTGGGTTGAAGTTTCTTTCCTCTGCTTGGAGTGCTGTCCAGAATTTCCAGGGCAGTGCCCCTCGTATTCCCCAGGTTTGGCTGTCTTTTTCAAAAGCCAGCAAGGCGGTGCTGCCCAAATCCTTTGTCAGCTAGGCATGAGCATGGCCACAGAACCCTTGTTTTGGGTGGCTTCCAGTGTCAGAAATGTTTGCCATAGTTACCTGTTGCATCTAGATGTGCCCAGTGCCAATTATTAAGCGATCTGTACCTTTTGGCCTACCTGCTCTCTGGCCTTTCCTCCCATGATTAAGAATCCCAGTGGGAATTTGCTGGATTCTCCTTCACTAACTTGCAGGAACAGTGCTCACATGTGAGATGAGTTGGCAGCCGGCCTTTTCTTTAATACATCCTCTCTGCACTTTATCTAGCATCAGTTTTTCAAAGTGGATTTATTTTGGGGATTTCCAGTGCTGATATAGGTTTTTCTCTATTTTTATATTCTATTCACTATTTTGATAAGAACTGATGTGAATCTGACTGACAAGGAACATGAGTGAGTTCTCCTTTGAAAGGTATTTATTTGTATTGTCACCTTTGTCTTCATGTGTGCACACACATGCCTGAGCAGTCTCTTTTTCCCTCTGATTCTCTTTTTTAATTCCTCTGTGCCTTTTCTTCATCTTGTAACTCTATATGGGAGTCATTATTTTTTAATAGGCACATTTAAATCATTTATATTTTATGTCATGGTCACATTTGATGACAGTTTTTGTCCTGTTGTTTTATGGTCTTTTGTGATTTTTTTTCCTTAGTTTTTAATATTTTGCCTATAGTTTCTATGTTTTATTTGCTTTTGTCTTTCATAGGAATTATTTTAGGCTCTATGACCTTGAAACAGTGTTTCAAGGAATCATTGAGCCTTACCTACTCTAATTATTAAACTAAAAAAAAAAAAAATGCAACAGCATTTGACTCCTTCTCTACAGGAAGGACTTAAAATTCTTTTATTTTTTCCTGCTCTGACATTGTTAGCTAAAGTGGGGCCTGCAGATCCACATAATGATTATTGAATTATTTTTATTTTTATGTTATACATTGTCCCTTTTAAGCATTATTTTTTATCTTTTTTCACTTAACCATACATCAACTGCATTAAGCGATTACCACCATATCCTTTATATCTTAACTTCATGATTTTTAAGGATATTTTGATTCATACATCATTTGACTAAATTCCATCCTTGAGTTGATGTCTTTTTTTTTTTTTTTTGGTAGAGAAGGATATATGCATGTTATTTCCTGAGCCCTTCTGTTATCTGAGGGAATTAAAGACTTTTATATAACATGTTAACTCTCCCTTGCAAAACAACGTTTAATTGATAAGAGGATTCCAAGAAAGCATAATTAGAAGGCTATAAAATTCCTATAGAATAATCTGAAAGCAATAATACTGTGATTATGGAATATAAAAAGTTGCTAGCATTCTATACAGAAGAAGAACTTAGGAACAATAGAATTTACTGGCATTCGGTCACAAAGTTATTGCTGGGAATTCAAGACCTTTAATGTGGTAGATAATTCTTATGTTGCAAAATTAGTTACAAGTCCTTCAACAGTTATTTTCTTTGAATGAGAGTGAATGATACTGGCAGTTTTAGTTTAATTGCAACTATATTTTATAACCCCTATTGGGTTGTTCAAATTGGAGTTGACCAAAAATTTACTTTGTCAAATTCCTGTTTTATTAATGCCTTTGCCTCATGCATGCATAAAGTTAGATTACTCTATATGATTGAAACAGTTGATAGGAAATTTGAAATTTTTCTTTTTTTGTCAAAGATAATAATTTTTCTGACAGTCACTAAAACATAATGGCTGAAATGAAGAAAATAATCTTAGTTGAGTTGTCTGTTAGACAATCACATCATTTTTTTCCCGTCTAAACTAAATTAGTTAATAGTTAAACCCTCCAAAACACACACACATGCACACATGCTCACACGCACACGTGCATATGTACATTCTCTCTTTCTCAAGCCTCCTCTTAGTTTTTCTTCTTGGTAAGGTAATTAAATTATCTGAGCACTCTGCTAGATACTTTTAATAACATTATCTCATTTAATACTTCCAAAACTTAGTGAAGTAAATGCTATGATCTATATTATGCAGGTAAGGAAATTGAGGCTCTACAGAGATCCTCAGGAAATTGAAGATCTTAGAGAGTAACTAATTTGCTTAAGATTCATCAGCTGGTTAAGTGATAGAGTCAAAATTTAAACCCAGTTTTGACTCTTTGCTATATACAATACTGCCTAGACTGCAATATAGGACTCTAGTCCTATGGGAACAAGGACATTATACACAAAGATGGGGGAAAACAGAGGAAGTGACATTTGAGTTCAGTTATATTCAAACATTTATTGAACATTTATTTTACAGAGGTGAGAGACCACTGACTACTTTCAAGGAGTTTATAAGAGAGGAAGATTTATAAACCTAAAATTCTAACTGTAATGATAGGTATAATAATAGAGGTACTGAAGTAGGAATTAGCGCAGAAAAATAATTGATTCATTTTCTAATGAAAGAGATGTGGAGAAGGTAGTGGGGGACAGCTGTGAAGGAAAGGATGTCTAAATATATCCTGTATATAAATGATATATAAATCATATTCTGCCCAGAGGAGATGATGTCTAAACTAGGTTTGAAAGTTAAGAAAGAAGACCCCAATCTGTATATAGTATGGAGGATATGGCTGGTATAGTGAGGGTAGGAAAGGTGTGTGGGAAATTATAAATAGTTGGCTATCATCAGAACATGATATTTATGTATTTATTCAACAAATATTTATTGAATGTCTGCTAAGAGTTAGGCATTGTGTGAGGTACTAGACATAAAGTAAAGGACAAGATAGTTTATAGAGCTTGTAGTGTACCAGGTGGTGCTGAGGATTGAAGTTATATGAGTAGGAAAAGAAAAGAGCCTGGTAGGTCTTGAATGCCAAGATAGATGGGTTGGATTTTCCCCTGTAGGTGCTAATGAGCCATGGAAGCATGTTAAGCAGGGTTATGGCATGATCAGAGCTAGTACACAACGCTTTTGCAGCAGTGTGGAAGGTGGATGTAAAGGGAATCAGATTAGAGGAAGACCAGTAAGAGGCCATTAATCATTCTAGATGAGATGAGAAGAAAAGGATGTATTTTAGCAATATTTTGGAAATAAAATGGACAACACTTAGTGCTGTTTGGATATGAATGGTTAAAATAGAAAAGAATTGAGGGTTATTCTCAGGTTTGTGGTTTTAGTGGCAGAATAGATGGACGTACTTTTATTTATTTATTTATTTTGTGGTTAGCTGGAACGGAGATCCGAATGGAAGTACTTTTTAACAGGATCAGGAATACAGAAAGAATGTTAAATTAGTGAAGAAGGAAAGAAAGAAATGAATTGAATCTTGAATATAATAAACAGTTTGAAGTACCTAAATTATTTCTAAAACATGTTTTTGTTTTTTGGCAGCTGGCTGGTACAGGGATCCAAACCCTTGACCTTGGTGTTATCAGCACTGTGCTCTAACCAAGTGACCTAACTGGCCAGCGTAAAACATATTTTAATCACCTAAAATTAATAAAGAAAGCCAGTGTAGGACAAAGTAGAACATTTTTCAAAATATTTTATTACTTTCACTTTATGACTTCATTCAGGACAACTTCTCCCTCCCAAACCCAACACAGTGTCAAAGGATAGTTGATGGAGGCTGCTAAGATTTACTTTTCAGTGGAATAAGAATCAATTTTCATAAACCTTCTCTTTTCTTCATTATATCAGATGCAAGCCACAAAGCATACCATCATTAGAACTTTATTTTATAATTTTCTGCACTAGAAAGTAAACTCAAGGGGAGGGATGCTAAAATTCTGATACAAGAGCAAATATTTACATACAGTTTCCAGTGGTAAAACTTTCTATTCATGGAATGTGGCAAAATTCTGACTTGAAATATTTGGGATATGATTTAAGAATATGTATTTTTAGGGTTTATATTTAACTCATTAAAAGTAGTCTCTTAGTGATAGATATAAGTACTGCAGTTTATAGTCCCAGGTATAGGATTCAGTCAGCCTGCATTAGCAAGTTTTTTCTTTATTTTATTTTTTTATTTTTTTATTTTTTTATTTTTTTAAATTTTATTTTGTCGATATACATTGTAGCTGATTAATGCTCCCCATCACCAAAACCTCCCTCCCTTCTCCCTCCCCCCTCCCCCCCAACCATGGCAAGTTTTTTCTTTAGATGAAATGGTCTGTTGAGGCACTGCAACTTTTTTTGCATGTAAAAGCTTTATGTTTGTCAAAAACCTGCACATTGTTCTTGGTATAGAGGAGAAGCAATAGCCCCCAACTTCACCCTTCCCTATCTCTGTCTCACTCCTCTGAAGTAACTTTTTTTTTAGTAACTATTCTTCTGGTAGTTACTTCCGTAATTTTAGTTAATATAGTTTTAGCACTATTTATTGTTGGTCAATGTCAGATACTATCCAGTAATGAAAGATAAGGATTTATCTGCTATCTCTTCTCCATTTTGTCTACCATTGTTTATTGTCCTGTTGATGTTTTAATTACCCTATTGTTCACTTTTATAACATTAAATATTTGCTCATCAACTTTTGATAGACTACAGTCTAAACTGCTATGACAAAGCGATTATAAGTGAGTGACCTATGTAATGAATAGCTGTGCTTCGTGACTGTTACGTCTTCCTCATCAAGTAGCTTCCATCTCAGGGTCCAAGTGTGCTGATACAGTTGTTGCCATTTCCCAGAAGGGAAGAGGAAATTCAAAGCAAGTGACTTGGTCTTTAAAGGAGATGACCTGAAAGATCACACGTCATAATGACTTACATTTCATTTCCCAAAACTTAGTACCATGTTCACATTTAGCTGCAAGGGAGGCTGAGAAATGTGGCTGTATGTTCAGGTAAAATTTCAGGGGATTCTGTTAGTAACATAAAGAAGGGAGAATGGATTCTAGGGGTTGTTTTAATCCGTTTCTGTTGCTTATAATAAAATACCCAGAACTGGGTAATTTAGAAAGAAAATGAAATTTATTCCTTACAGTTTCTGAGCCTGGGAAGTCCAAAGTCCATCTGGTGGTGATGACAGTGACCCGGTGGTCTCACATTGCAAGATGGTGGAAGCAGAGAGACAGACTCTTCATGCTTTGCTTTTAAAGCCCTCAGAACCATGGCCATGACCACCATTTTTAATCCTTTCACTATACATGATCCTATAATCTAATCATCTCTTCAAGGTCCCACCTTTCAATTACCATAATAGGATTTCCCACTCTTGACAGTCACAGTGGGGGCCAAGTTTCTAATAAATACATAAAACTTGGGAAATGCAATTCAAGCTTCAGTGAGTTTTGTGGAACATGATTCAATCCACAACAGAGGTCAATTAGCATTTTCCAGTCTAGTTAGTATCTCCTAACTGTCTGTAAAATGAGGATTATGACACTCTTACCCTTTCCTCCACCATTCTTTCTGGCCTTCTTTACATTGTGTTGCCATGTAGCTTTTATTTTACAATGTGAAGTTGCTAATGTTTTTAAAAAATATTCATTGACATGTGTTAATTGTACATATTTATGGAGTACAGAGTTATTTTTTAATACATGTATATAATGTGTGATGATCAAGTCAGGCCAATTAGCATATTCATCATCATAAAAATTTATCATTTCTTTGTGATAAGAGCATTAAAGTCTGTTCTGAAACCACAGCCAAATCTTTGTCCATTGGTTATCTCTAAAAGCTTATATTGTTATGACTGTGTTCATATTGATTACTTCTGAGTCAAAAAAGTGAGCTATTACTACAGTTTCTTCTCCTTAGGTCCAGCATCATGGTCTCTGGGCCACTGGAAGGAACATGCATTTTCCTAGCATCATGGCAAATGGATTGATTTTTCTTATATTTACTGATTGACACAAATCAGAGCATTGTATCTGTAATGTCTGGATCTAGGCACTGATTTGTTAGATTAGTAAGAAAGCTGCAGTGAATATGGATAGTGCCCAGCGAGCTTGCAATCATTTTAGGAAATAAGATCTTCACATTCATTCATTCATTTTATTGTGATCAAGAGCTAATCAGTCAGTTTTACAGCTGAGTGAAATCTTTAGTTTTTGAAGGGTTGGGACCAATTTCTGAGCTCTAGGTGATCAAGGTAAAGTAGAGTAGCTCTCTCCTAGCCTTTAATGTCTGAATATGAAAGGAGAGCCATATCTTCTGACCAAAGTAAGAATCTCTTTGGGATATTTAGGAATAGAAGGGATGAATAATGGGGAAGAAACTATGGGCTTTTCAAGATTGTCTCACTGTCCTTGACATTGGACTTCTCATCCTTCCAGACTCTGTTGTTTTCTTAAATAAGGACAACAATCTGGGGCATAAAGACTCCTGCCACTGAGGAATTTTTAATGTAGTAGAAGAGATTAAACTTTAGTTCAAATTCTGACTTCATTGTTTACTGGCCATATATCCTCAAGCGGGTTATTCTATGAACCTCAGTTTCTGCTAGAACAAATGATCCCCAAATCCCAAGGTTTGAAATACTGAAGGTTTATTTCTTATTCGTACTACGTGTTCATTTTGGGCCAGATGGGAGACCTGCTCCATGTCTCCTTACTCTAGGATCACAGTTAGTGGAGCAGCCACCATCTAATTATAGAACATTGCAGTTCCCTGTTGCAGAGAGAAGGAAAGCTCCAGAGAGTCTCTCACCAACAATTAAGAGCTCTGGCTTGGAAGTGACACATATCATAATTTCTGCTCACCATTTATTGTCCAGAATTAGTTAGATGGTCCCACCCAACCACAAGGGTTGGTTAGGAAGGTTAGGAAGTGCCTGGAAAATGGAGAGCCAGAAATACTGGGTGAATAGCAATAATGACTACCACATGTAGGAGTACCTATCTCAGGTTTGATGTGAGGATTAGGTGAGGTTACATATACACAAACATACTTACCTAGTACAGGTGCTCAAAAATGATTATTATTAATATCACAGTAAGATATACACATGCAAATATTTAAATAACAATGTAAAGTGGAACTAAAGACTATTATAAGGTTATAAGACTATATCATAATTATATGAAAGTGCCTTATAAATAATAATGTACTGTGCAAATACAAGTTGGTATTATTATTATCTAATAAATATTCAAAGATATAGCATTAGATCTTGGTTCAAGGTTGGAGCTAGATCTTTGTAGTTATTTTTCAAGAAATGATGGTTGAAGTTCTAAGAGTACGTGAAACGTGAAAGAAAAAGATTAAACAGTCAGAAATACAGAGGTTGCTGAAGGGATAGCTCTGCAGCATAATTGCAGTTTGGAAGTCAGAAAAAAATATCATGAGAGACGGAGAAGTGATTTCTGGGAAGGGAGGAAGAAAATGATACAGTATAGTACCATAGAAAAGTCAAAGGAAGAATGTTTTCAGTAAGCAATATCAGTCATACAAAATGTCACTAAGAGGCATTGAACTTCAGTACTATGAGTTTTATGGGATGTGAACAAATAATCAATAGGGAATGTTACTTAGGAAGGAATAATAGTATTAATTTAGAGGTATCTATGTGCCAGGTGCTCCTCTAATAGCAATTTTGTGTGTAAGCTATTATAAACTCCATTTTTACAGATGAGGCTCAAAGCTCAGAGTAAAGCTTGTCAAGTGAAACCTAACTAATGAGTGAAAGACTTTGAATTTGAACTCAAGAACTAAAAAAGCAAAACCAAACTCTACTATATAAAGCATCAAAATGAAACAATCAAAACCCCCAAAACCCAGTCATGTTTTATAATAATCAAAATGATTTGTCTGTGTGGGTTTTGCTTTCTCGTTGGCACTTTTTAAATATTAAGACAAACTTTTTAGATGAAATACGTATATAAATGTAGAAGGTATGAACTGTGAAATCAATATACATTTTAAAAGAAAGATATGTTTATGTTTTATATTGGCATTAGAAAGTTTTAAAATATTAATGAGAGAATTACTAAATCTCTGTATTTGGTTAAATGCTTTACAAAATAGGTATCCTGAAAAAAGTATAGCATTTAATAGAGTTGTAATGGCATCAGACGAAGATGAACTTTTGTCCATAATTCTATATTAATTACTCATTGGTGTACCTTCTTGATGGACATAGTGTAATCTGTGTATTGTCAATATTAGGTACACTTCTTTACATCCTTTTTATTTACTTTTTATGTGAACTTAATAATAAAGAAAATGTAGATGCTGACATGTAGACGTAGGGGTTTTAGCCTAATACTTTCTCCAGCTGGCTGTTTTGCTATTTTTAAAATGAGAGGTTTGGACCAATTCATTGCTCCTCCCACTTTTTTCCCCACCGAGATACAGTTGATGGATGACATTTCATGAGCACCATACTCACATAGTCATATGCAGATTATGATTATAGGCTGTTGAATAAATGGTATAGGCTGCACATTATATTCAGTTTCTGGTGCTAGATCTAACGCTATTCTTTTATCTTCCACTGAAGATAACATGCCAGAAATGATTATTAAAGAGATAACTTTAAAGTTATCTAGTTGTTTTTTTAAATCCTTATTTTCAAACTTTGGCATCTAGTGACAATTTTTAACAAGACACCTCACAACTATTATTCTTCCACTAGTAGTTGGTGACTTCTGATGTACTAGGTATTCTCCAAGGTTTTTTCCATTTCTAAACTTATTTAATGATGTACATGTTAAGTATCCCTTATCGGAAGTGCTTGGGACCAGAACTGTTTGAGATATTGGATTGTTTCATATTTTGAAATATTTGCATATACACAATGAGATATCTTGGGGATGGGACCCAAGTCTAAACACGAAATTCATTTTTATTTCATATATACCTTATACACATAGCCTGAAGGCAATTTTATACAATATTTTAAATAATTTTGTGCATGAAACAAAGTTTGTGTACATTCAACCATCAGAAAGTAAAGGTGTTACTATCTCAGACACCCATTTGGATAATCTGTGGTTGTTTGGCATCACCAGCATTCTTGAATCTGAATTTATATGCCACCAATAAGCAATCATTTTCTTATACTTATTCACACATGAGTACTTAACAGTAAAAAATATGACATACCATTAATACAGTGAAAAAAATCATGTGTTCAGGTAACTAAGCACAACAGTAGCAACACCGGAATACCTGTATCAGCTGTTAAACAACAGCAACAACAAACAACAGCAAGCTTTCAGTCTCCACCCGTGATGCTGTGTTTTGATTAAAAGGTTACAGTGCATTATTTTTTTTAGGTGAGAAGAAACATCAGACGCAGTTTAAGGACCAGGACGTCCTTATGTTTTATATTGGCAGCTTTTATTTTTTTATTTTTTATTTTTTATTTTTTTTTAATTTTATTTTGTCGATATACATTGTAGCTGATTAATGCTCCCCATCACCAAAACCTCCCTCCCTTCTCCCTCCCCCCCTCCCCCCAACAATGTCCTTTCTGTTTGTTTGTTGTATCAACTTCAAATAATTGTGGTTGTTATATCTTCTTCCCCCCCCCCCCCCGGTTTGTGTGTGTATGTGTGTATGTGTGTGTGTGAATTTATATATTAATTTTTAGCTCCCACCAATAAGTGAGAACATGTGGTATTTCTCTTTCTGTGCCTGACTTGTTTCACTTAATATAATTCTCTCGAGGTCCATCCATGTTGTTGCAAATGGCAGTATTTCATTCGTTTTTATAGCTGAGTAGTATTCCATTGTGTAGATGTACCACATTTTCCGTATCCACTCATCTGATGATGGGCATTTGGGCTGGTTCCAACTCTTGGCTATTGTAAAGAGTGCTGCGATGAACATTGGGAAACAGGTATACCTTCGACTTGATGATTTCCATTCCTCTGGGTATATTCCCAACAGTGGGATGGCTGGGTCGTATGGTAGATCTATTTGCAATTGTTTAAGGAACCTCCATACCATTTTCCATAGAGGCTGCACCATTTTGCAGTCCCACCAACAATGTATGAGAGTTCCTTTTTCTCCGCAGCCTTGCCAGCATTTATCGTTCATAGTCTTTTGGATTTTAGCCATCCTAACTGGGGTTAGATGGTATCTCAATGTGGTTTTGATTTGCATTTCCCGGATGCTGAGTGATGTTGAGCATTTTTTCATATGTCTGTTGGCCATTTGGATATCTTCCTTAGAGAAATGCCTACTTAGCTCTTTTGCCCATTTTTTAATTGGGTTGCTTGTTTTCTTCTTGTAAAGTTGTTTGAGTTCCTTATATATTCTGGATATTAATCCTTTGTCAGATGTATATTTTGCAAATATTTTCTCCCACTCTGTTGGTTGTCTTTTAACTCTTTTAATTGTTTCTTTTGCTGTGCAGAAGCTTTTTAGTTTGATATAATCCCATTTGTTTATTTTTCCTTTGGTTGCCCGTGCTTTTGGGGTCGTATTCATGAAGTCTGTGCCCAGTCCTATTTCCTGAAGTGTTTCCCCTATGTTTTCTTTAAGAAGTTTTATTGTCTCAGGGTGTATATTTAAATCCTTAATCCATTTTGAGTTGATTTTAGTATATGGTGAGAGGTATGGATCTAGTTTCATTCTCCTGCATAACGATATCCAGTTATCCCAGCACCACTTGCTGAAGAGGCAGTCCCTTCCCCAGTGAATAGGCTTGGTGCCTTTGTCAAAGATCAGATGGCAGTAAGTGTGAGGGTTGATTTCTGGATTCTCTATTCTATTCCATTGGTCAGTGTGTCTGTTTTTATGCCAGTACCATACTGTTTTGGTTATTATAGCTTTGTAGTATAGCTTAAAGTCAGGTAGTGTTATGCCTCCAGCTTTATTTTTTTTGCTGAGCATTGCTTTGGCTATTCGTGGTCTTTTATTGTTCCATATAAATGTCTGAATAGTTTTTTCCATTTCTGAGAAAAATGTCTTTGGAATTTTGATGGGGATTGCATTGAATTTGTATATCACTTTGGGTAGTATGGACATTTTCACTATGTTGATTCTTCCAATCCAAGAGCATGGGATATCTTTCCATCTTCTTGTATCCTCTCTAATTTCTCTCAGCAGTGGTTTGTAGTTCTCATTATAGAGATTTTTCACCTCCTTGGTTAACTCAATTCCTAAGTATTTTATTTTTTTGGTGGCTATTGTAAATGGGCAGGCTTTCTTGATTTCTCGTTCTGCATGTTCACTATTGGAGAAAAGAAATGCTACTGATTTTTGTGTGTTGATTTTGTATCCTGCTACTGTGCTGAAATCATTTATCAATTCCAACAGTTTTTTTGTAGAGGTTTTAGGCTGTTCGATATATAGGATCATGTCATCTGCAAACAGGGACAGTTTGACTTCATCTTTTCCAATCTGGATGCCCTTTATTTCCTTCTCTTCTCTGATTGCTCTGGCTAGTACTTCCAACACTATGTTGAATAGGAGTGGTGAGAGTGGGCATCCTTGTCTAGTGTATTGGCAGCTTTTATAAAGCAGTTTAAGGTCCTCTAGAAATGAGGAGGCATTCTGCTGGATGCAGAACATTTTATAATGTTTCCTCCACAGTTATCTGCCTCATTAGCAACATTTTTTGACTTAGAAGTCTCTCTTTGATTTTATAAACTGACATGATTTCTCGTTCTGTTATGGATGCACATTGCTCTAGTCCTTCAATAAGCGTAATGTGTTTTAACTGCGACCCATTACGTGAAGTCAGGTGTAGAATTTTCCACTTGTGATGTCATATCAGCTCTCAGAAAGTTTTGGATTTTGGAGTGTTTCAATTTTGGATTTTTGGATTAGGATGCTCAAACTGTGGTTCTGTTCTTCTTAAGCATTTCTAATTTCCTGGTTATTCTACTTGCAGGTTTTCATTGGTAGGCATTACATGAATTAATAGTATCATGTACATGATATGGGTTCAATAAATATTGATACTGATATTGAATCAATATCAATGAAATCATTATTCTTTTATGGATATGCCACTAATTCAGAATTTGTCTTATTCCTTAGCAGGAATAAGCGTTTGTAAATTTTAAAAAGTGGTGCTGAGAAGATTGGGTTTGGAGTGTTCTGATCATTATTTTCAGAAATCTGTCTTAACTAGTTTCCCTCATTTTGGTAAAATAACACAAAATTTTGCATTTGTCCACAGACGAGATGAAATGGGAAGTGTACTAATTGCTTCTAGAAGTGGTAAGACTTCTAGAGACTACTGATACTATCTTCTAACCGTTTGTTGTTTCTGAAACATTACAGGGTAAATTAGAAATGTATTCCTTTGTTCATTGTTCATTTATTCAACAAATATTTGTGAAATATTTAATGTGCTTACTATGTGCCAAGCAATACACCAGACCAGCAGTTCTCAAAGTGTGGCCTCTGGATCCCTGGAGACTCTGAGCCCCTTTCAAGGGATTTACAAAATCAAAACTATTTTCATACTAACACTATTTGCCTTTTTCACTGTGTTGACACTTGCACTGATATTGCAAAAGCAAATGTGGGTAAAATAGCTGGTGTCTTAGTGTGAATCAAGGCAATAAACTTTATTAGAAGTCATTCTATTTTTCACCAACATACACATAGGAGAAAAAAGACAGTTTCACTTAAAAATGGCATTGATGGAATAGCAAAATTTATATTTTGTTAAATCTTGATGATTGACATTCTATGTGAAGAAATGGGAAGTAGACATTTATAAAGTGCTTCTGCGTACCAAAGCATAGTGGTTGTCTCCAGGAAAAACACTTGTGCAGTGGTTTGAGACACCATTTTACTTGAGAGAATGACTGACAGACAAACTGTGGTTATTTAGATTGGGTATTTGGCAGACATTTTCTCAAAAATGAACAAAATGATTCTCTCACTTCAAGGAAACCACTGACAGTATTTGTTGCCAATGATAAAATTTGAACTTTCAGGTTAAAAAATAAAAATTTGGAAAACTTGTATATCCTACTGTGAGCTTGACAGTTTGTCAATACATAGAAACTTTTCTGATGATATCAGTGATGATAATTAATGAATATGATTTTTTGATACCATGTAATGAAGTGTGACACCATATGAAAGATTTCTATAACCCAGTGAACCAATATTTTCCAGTGAACAGGGTATTATGTCACAAAATCATGCAAGGTTAGAAGATCCATTCACAGTGCAAGATAAGACCAATGGGTTTTAATTTAACAGCATGAAAGTTCATTGACATGGTTTCAGACTACCATTTGTTGATCTTTGGTGGGATAAGAAAGAATATCATTATCTGAAAAGGTTATTAAAATACTCCTTCCTTTTCCAACTACTTATCTGTGTGAGGCTAGATTTTATTCACATATGTACTTCAGGCAAAATACCATTACAAAAGATTGATTGCAGAAGCAGAAATGAGAATCCGGTTGCTTTCTGTTAAGCCAGATATTAAAGATACTTGCAAAACTGTAAAACTCTTCCTATTATATATATATATATTTTGTTTTGGATAATATAGTTCTTTTTTATTAAGAATGTTATTTTTGTAAATGTATTGTTTATTTGAGCTTTCAGGTTAAAAAATAAAATTTTGCTATTTTTATTAATTATTATTTATTATTTTTTACAAGAATTTAAAAATTGATACATAACTGTACATATTCATGGGGTGCAGTGTGGCATTTCAATAAATGTAAGTGGCAGAACTTTCAAAATCCTCTCTTCTTGCTATTTTGAAATATAAAACATTATTGTTAACCATAATCATCCCACTGTGTAGTGGAACACTGAAATTAATTCCTCCTATCTAACTAACTTTATGTTGTTTTTTTTAATGCAATAAGCAAATATTAAAAAAATTTTCAGTTGTAATTTCTAATATAGTAAATACTGAGAGGTATAACCATATAAACAAAAGGTATTTGGAATCTTTGGTAATTTTTAGGACTATAACGGATCCTGAGATCAAACACTTTGAGAATGGGTAATCCTAGAGATAGAAAAATGAAAGAATAAAAATAAAAACAGTTCTCCTTCATACATCTTTTTTTTGGTTCCAAACCCCCATATATTCCTGCTACTCTCTCTTCTAAAGCTGGAAGCAGTTCTCCTTCCTCTGAAATTCCGTAGCACTTTATTTCTACCCTGTTGAGCCATTATAGCACATCTTATGTTCCCATCTAGGCTAATATGTTTTTTGACAGCACAGACTTTATCTTACATCTTTGCATATTCATCAGCACCTGATACATTGTTTTCCATGTAGTAGAAATTTATATAGGTAAATTAAGTCACTTTAAAATTCCATATCTTAAAATCATTTAACTGTAAGTAGTTTGGAAGATTGACTTCAGTAAGGACTCTGAATAGCCAGGATTCTGTTGGTTCTTAAAACAAATACAATCACAAAGGGATCTCTGTTTAACTAAAGGGATGCCAAATTCTAGCCAGTGGGCTATTGATTTTAAGCAGTAAATGATTGATTGATCAATTCATTTAAACATCAGTTGAGCATAAACTGGGTACAAGGCACTGTGCTCATAAGAACAACAGTATTTTTATAGAGCTTTATAGCAGACAGATTAGTGATTCCCAGATGCTGGCCCATGATGAAGTTTCTTCTATTCATAATGAAATGAGAAAAGTAGCAACAATGAAACATCCCCCCCCCCAAAACTAAATATATTCTACTTAAAAGAATGTTCTTTATGTTGAGATTGATTTCTTGGTTCTTGGTGTTAATATAATCTTTTCTGATATAATATTTCTGATATTATGGTGAAATTTGGATTTTAAGCGTTTGTTTTTCTTTTTATTGTCCTTACTTGACTGAATCCAAATTTGTCAACTCTGTTGGCTCCTGCAGTTTTTGGGGGGGGGGGACATTTTACCAGCTTGTGGAAAACCACTGATGTAGACATTCTTTTGGCATTTATTGGAAAAGGATTTGACCTTTAGGTTTGACACTTTAAATCCACTGGCACAATCAGCTCATTTATTCTGGAGCTAATTGTAAACTTTGTGAGTTCTCTGGATTCCTTGTTTATACCCTCTCTCTTTGGCAGTTTATTATTCAACTGCAGGTGAAAAAGTAAAAAGAAAAAAAGAAACCCATTCTAAAATACTAGCAAATTAGTCAAATCTTTGGATGCTAGAATTATAGGGGGAAAGTAGAGAAATAGAATTTTTTTTTAATCAAAATAGGACATTTGAATTATCTTAGGGTTTCAAATCAGGTTGCATTTTCAACTTCCTACCTCTTCATAGGAACTTCTCATAGTTATATAACCAACATATTTTAATTCAAATTATTCCCTTTAAAAACTATTAGCAGTTGGGAGGCAGAGATAGCAGTACTGGAAATTATGATCCTGAACAACAGTCTTTCACTCAATAAATGAATGGCTGTTTTGTGCCAGGTTACTGGCATACAAAAATGAAAAAGACGCTGTTCTTGTCCTTAAAAGGTTTATAATCTAGAAGAGGGAGAGATATAAGCAGGTCAGTGTCCTGCAAATTGTTGTAGAGGATGTGATAGCTACACTACACTATCGTGGGGACTACGAGTAGAATTGGAGAGGTTCGGAGTGGTGTGAGTTGGGAGTGGTAGCAAAAAGAATAAGGATACGGAATGAAGGCATGGAGGTGGAAGTAGAAAACAGTGAACCTGTTAGGGGAAATTATGAGCATGTTGGTATGGCAGGAGGGTGGGGTGGAGTGGGATGTAGAGGTGTGGCGAAAGAAAAGGGTGAAGAGTTAAGCAGCAGCTAGATGTAGAACTTAAGGTGCTTTGTTTAGAAATTTGGACTTTACCCAAAGGATATACCAGAATGTGTTCTGTGGGATGGTGATAGGACAGAAAGGGGTTTTGTATAGTCATAAACATTTCAGAGGCACCAATAGAGACAAAGTTAAGCAGGTATATTTACTGAAGGCCTTTATATTATATTATGTAGCATTTTCATCACTGTTTGATTACTAAACTTGTTTGAAGGGCTACTTGTGTTTCCCAGAACACAGTCTGGGAAACTCTGCAATATGTAATGGGAAAAGTTTTAAGCAGGAAATTGTAGATAATTATGTAATCTAAATTCTGTTCTCAACACGCGAGTGTGATACTGCTTATTAGGTGTTGTTCAACCAGTATTTTTTAGCACCCACTATTTTCAAAATTATGTACTAGATATTCTGGAAGATTAGAAAGATGAATGAGACATCTAGTCTGGCTTTGAAAAAAAATAACACTTTGCTTATCTGTAAATGTTATTCATTTGTGCAATTATTTGAGTCAAAAGCAATACAAAAATGAGGAAGTTGAGGATAAACTTGGAGAATTATGGATTTTCTGGTGGTCCTTGCTCATTGCTTATTTCTACAGGGTGTTTAGTGTTAATTCTTTCCCCATAGATTATAACTACTCAGAAGCAAGTGCTTCTTTTGCTCATTTTTGAACCAGGATTGTTTCTGGCTAGGGTCCTCACCCAGGCAGTTCAGGGAAGCACAATAGGAAGAAAGTTGTCAAATTGAAACAAATTTTTGTGGGGAGTGGGAGGAGGTAGCTGTTGGTTTATTTGGTCTCCAAAAGTACCATATCTTCAACATATTCAAGTTTTGGTAGATTAAAGTGGAGTCAGTTCTGTGGATCTTTGGGATATATCCTAAAGGAATATCCCAGAAATTTAGAGAACAATTTTGATGGTAAAAGGGAATTTGAAGTTGCATCTGGTGGAATAGAAAGGTCAAAGCTAGAAATCTGAGAATATCTCAGATTTTTCACTTAACTCTGTACCTTTTTCTTAGTGTTAAGGGAGAGAATTTTTAAATAATCTTCTTGAATTAAGTTTCCTTATTACATGTTTATTCTCAGCCATTCTAACTAGTAGGGAAACATAGAATCAGTGTGTCTAGAGTGGGTTTGTGCAACCTACAGCTTTTCATTGCCAGTTGTGTAGTGGTTGAGATCACTGGTCTTGGAGCTAGATGGCCCGGGTTCAGATGTATGAATTAGATTACCCACTTAGGGTCCCTGCCCCTTACTAACTGTAAAACCTTAGGCAAATTACTTAACCTCCTCATGTCTCTACATCTAAAAATGGGAAAATGATAGTATGTACCTTATAAGGTTATGAGGATTAAGAAGAGCTAATTAATGTGAGGTGCTTAGAATAGTGCCTGGCACATGCTAGTGCTAGGTCAACTGTTATCTTTAGGATTTCTTTATCTTACTGTTTTCTTTAAGATAATCCACTGTGGAAATCCATCAAAGGCTAGTAAGTTTTCTGCCTAAATAGGATCTTTTTTTTTTTTTTTTTGGAGAATGGCCTGCTAACTCTAACTAGAATTGGATATAAATGGACTGTTAGTATTTTATAATTCATACAATTAAAAAATATAGCAAATATTTGGCGTATTTAGATAATAATAGTAGCTAACATTTCTTGAGCCTGTACTACGTGCCAGGAGTTGGTTCCATGTGCTTTTTACCAGTTAACTTATTTAATCGTTATTTTAAAGTTGAGGAAACTATGGCACTGAGAGGGTACGCAACTTGTCCAAGGTCACACAGTTGGTTATCGGCATGGTTAGGATTCAAACCAGGCAATCTGGTTCTATAGCTCACACATCCATTGTGATATCCTATCTTTCATGCAAATGTATTATGTATTTTTGATCTGTTTTTCAAAGTGTTTTATTTCATTTAGTGCAAACAAAAATCAGGTGGAAAACATTAGCTAAAAAATAATTTTGTTACTGTTTTTTTTGTTCTGGTGAAGAGTTACTCCTAATGTCACATGTTAGAGCCATGTTGATTATGATTCTTTTGTTCTGTGGAAGTATAAGATTATGAATTTAATTTAACCAACTGGTCCAGGTGCATGCATTCATTCTTTAGAACTGCTTTTCACTTTACATCTCAGCTGTATAGTTTCAGGGCATTGCGTGAGAATGCCACTTTGCATGCAGTTTGCAAACTTGGTTGCTTTTTTCTACTATCCTTGCAAGCATTAATATAATTAGGTTATATCAAATCCTAACTTATGAAATGCTTTCTTTATAGAATTTAAAAATGGAGAGCACATGTAAAATTGTGCTTTTTATATTCTTTAGTATAAAAGACTAGACTGCTCTAAAAGTAATCATTTTAGTTGCTCCACTTTGTTGGTACTAATGTAGCACTTTCTGGGTCCTCTATTTGAAACAAACAAAAAAACTGGGCAAAACTAATTTGCCACTAGATGGAGCCCTGGCTATTTGGGTAGAAATAAAGGCAACACAGGCAGAATATTAAATCATGCAGTCATATCATGCTGGAGGGCCCCCGGTATTTGCGGCCCTTAGCTTTTAATTGTAGACTGCATCTTTGTTCTTTGTCTGACCTGCAGAGTGACATCACTGCCTTTCTTCCTGTGCGCTGGCTTTGACACAATCCAGATGGCCACAGTGATCGGTAGGCGCCCAATCTGCCTGGTACAGCAGTTGATGAAACAGAATAGGAAGACGTTTTATGATCAGCTTCAGGAGCACAATGAGGCTGCAGCTTTGCTAAGTAATTACATTCACTGTGCACACTTTATTCCTCACAGAGAAAGGTCACAGGGAAAAATATACATTTTTATTTATAGTGTTGTGAGGTATGGACCTTTGATCTTTTATTAGTCAGTAGTCTGCTCCAAAGGAATGCTCTCTTTTCCCTGCTCTGCAGTCATTCGTGAAAATGACATGTTTATTTATGTTTAATGGTTCTTTCAGGCTGTGCATTGTGATACTTACCTTCCCTCTTCCTCTCCTTTGTCTCTAGTTAGTAACACAAAAATGTTTTAGTTTTGTAGTGAGTTTAGTTTGGAGAAGTCAGAGTTCAGGCATGTTAATACAAGCAGATTTCTGTCAGATATACTCCAGAGTGATTTGGTAAAATATATTATTGTTTATTATATATTTGTCTTTAAGGAGGTCAGAAGAGTACAGGAACAGTACTCTGGTGGGGGGGAGGTGAGGGTGGTGGTCAGGAAAAGAACACGACGTTAATTTTACATCCATTTTTGGACATTTGGTTAAAGCCATGTAAAATGCTAATTTTCAATAAAATATAAGAAGTTGATATTAATTTAGTATTTTCCATTTTCATTTGAAATTAATCTTTACCAATTGAAGTATTGTACAAAACATTTAACAAAAACCTAAGAACTGAACTTTTCTCTAAAGTTTAGTATTCACACACTTTTGAGTTTCTTCCACGTGATTCATTTCCAAAGACTGCAAAAAAATATTTGTACTCTTTTTAATGGTGGGCCGTGAATATTATTCACAGAATTGATCTAGAAATTATAAATCATAAAAATGAATGAGAATTCATATTCACCATGCTTTATTCAAACTTGACACTCTTTCTAAAGTAAAGTCTCTTAGTTGTCCCTTTTGGGTCTCTACTAAAAAAAAAAGAAACTCTAACAAAAGAAATCTCCGAATCTTACAATATTTTAGAGTCTTCTCCAGGAAGGAAATTTGTAAATAATGGCTGGAAGAAGGCAGCATGGTCTAAGGAAAGAGCATGGCTTTGCAGTCGATACAGCAGTGTTTTCTAATCTTTTTTCCACTGCTTATTTGCTTTTGTGCCCTTGGACCTTTGAGCCTTGGTTTCCTTACATGTGTATTGGGGGATAAAATTTCCTAGGTTTACTCTAAGAATTAAATGATAAAATGTGTATATTAGGCCCCAGACAGTTCCTGTCACATGGTATGAACTCAGTAAATGCTAATTCCTTTCAACTGTTTTAAACTTCATCTCTTTCCTCAATCTCTTGCAAAATGTGTTCACGAGATACACTGCTGTTATATAGTGTGTATTTTATTGATAAGATATAAATAAGTCTGGGTTGAAAGTAAGCTTACTGTCTGAAAAATAGGAATTTTAAATTTATTAACATTGTATATATGTTCAATTCCACATAAAACCATAATCATCAATTGTGCAATGAATGTGTTTAACATTTATGATGTTTTAATTTGCTTTTTTTTTTTTTTTTCTCCTACTCAGCTCTTGCCCCTGTTCTTTGACTCTCGTTTTGTTGGTGAAGATATCACAGTGATGTCTGCCTTCAACCTGCTGCATTTGGTGACAAAGAGCCAGCCAGTAGCCCTGCGAGCCTGTGGGCTTCCCTCAGGTTGCTGCTTGTTGTACTGTACATAGTGAGGGCACTGGTCCGAGTGGGTGTTTCTGCTGCAGGAAATGATACACCATCATACTTTGCTAAATTTCATTTTCTCTTACTTGGGCCTTAATTTGAAGACGGAAATTGGTTATAAATCATCACTCTACTTTGAGTAATATTCATTTCCACAATCCTTACAACCCTAGGAAACACTGTCCAGTTTCCTTGCCCAATATATAATTGTCACTAATATTTCGTGATATCTTTTTGTTCTTTAATGTACACTACACATCTGCAAATCATAATGTTCATAAGGGGCTGGCAGTCTTAGTAAGAAACTGCCCCAAATTATACAAAATAAGACATTCATCTTGTTAAAGGATAATGAAAATGCTTTCTATTTGACGTGGCCATTTCTTTCAGAAACAAGAAAATTAAAATGAACAACTTTAGCATAATTAAGTTACTTATGTATTGTATTTAAAAAATAAAAGCCATTTTACTTGATGATCAAATAAACAACTAATATAGCATGTGTCAACCGGATCTTAAATTAGAACCTCTATAATTTTTGAAAATGTAATTTAAAAAATGTAATTTAAACAAGTGAGGCATGAAAGTCCAAAATTTCATTATGTGCCTATATTGTGAGTTTAATGTTTTAATTTTATTATAAAACCCACAATGGTCAAAGTTTTATTTCTGTGAACATGATTATCAATATTATTTCCATTTTCAATTAATGTACACATCTCTATTATTACTATATTGTATAGATAATTTAATTCCAACTCATTACACATGTATTAAATATTAAATATGAGTGCCAGGCATTGTGTTAAGAAGTGAGGAAACAACGATAAACAAGGTAAAGTTGATTTTTTTCAGTAAGTACCAGGTGGAGATGAAACTGTGTGAGGACCATTGAACCATATGATGATATGACTAGGGAAATCGAGAGGAAGATGCTCCTAGCTCTTTTCTTTAGGGGAAGAAATTCTGGAAGGGAGGCAAGGTCTCTGAAGTTTAAGGAGGGCTCAGTGGAGGATATGGGTTTGAGCTGAATCCCAAACCAGAAGCAGCAGTTAGCCTGGTGTCAGGAAGGGGGAAGAACATTTCTAACATAGAGTGTAGAATGGGCAAAACATGAAGGCCTGAAGGAGCAAGGATGTTCAGAGAAATGCAAGTTATTTAATATGGCTATCTTGGGTAGGTGAGGGCAAGAAGAAGAAGTGAGGAAAGAAAGGTAGCCAGTTCATAAAGTGACTTATGGATGTTCTAAGGAATTTAAATCTTGGGGAAGAGGTGAAGAGGAATAACATGACTTAATTTGCATTTTATAATGATTATTGTTTTAGTATGATGGAGGGTCAGTGCTGCTTTTCCAGATATTTCTATGAGAGGGGCTGGGAAGGCAAGCTGTGTTTGAATACCAAATACACTTTTATAAAAAGTAGATTTTATGTGTATTTGTGTGACTTGAGGGGCTAATGAAGCTTAGTGCATGGAGTCCCCAACCACTGTTCTCAACATCCCCCCTGGCCCTGCATTCCTCTGCACTGCCACCGTAGAGTATATTGGAGGAGTTTGAGCTGGAGGGAGTCGTGAAGTGCTGAGAGTCTTAACAGTGGTCAGTAGGTTTGAAAAGAAAGGGGATGGATTAGGGAGAGATTCAGGCTGTAGAAATGACAAGGTTTATCTGTTGAATTGTCTATGAATTTGAAGTAGAACCTCAACCACTGTAGTCTCTGTGCCATGTAGATCTTTTTGCATCAGTATACTATGTATTACATATAACAATAGGACTATAAAAATTAGTTTATACATAACCATGTTTTCTACTGAAAAAAAACCCAGTGTGTGAAAGCATCTAGCATAGTTCTTGTAACATGAGCTTGCTATACACAGAGAAGGCTAAGTGTTTCCAGAAACAACTTATTAATTAACAGTGTATTCTTCAAAATTTGAGTCATAGAATTAAAGGGTTTTATAATGAAATTGTTTAATTGAAATGTATCTTTACATTTTGATAACAAAATGACTGAAAGTCTACAAAGGTGGTAATTTTGAAGAAGTAACCATTATAGTACAGTGCCTAAGCACACAAATTCTGGGGTCAGACTGACTGGGTTTGACATCTAGCTTTGCCATTTACTGTGTGCCTTAGCTTACTTGTTCGTAAAATAGGGATAATAATAGTACCCACCTGAAAATGTTGCTGTGAGAATGAGATAGATTGGGATATGAAAAGTGCTTAAAACAGTGTCTGGCATATAATAAGCATAACATATGCCTTCTCTGTGTGTTAGAAATCCGTGTATCTATATCAGTATAGACTTATATTTTTCCAATATAATAGACTTTAAAAAAACATTCAAATATGTTTCATCTTTCATTTAACTATATTTTTACTTTATCTTTTTCCCATATAACTTTTTTAGTAGGAATTACAAATCCACTTTATGTTTGAGAAATAACCATCTAAATCTGTTGTTTTGATCTCTTTATTTTACTTGTACGTCTTGCTGAACCACAATTCAAGACCTATAAACATACTACGCATTTCTTTTATTCTTACTACCCACTACTAGTGGAAGCACAGAAAAACTCTCTATCTTTCTTACCTAGGGCTTGTAAACCCATTTTAATTTGATGAATGAATTTGCTAGAACAGAGTTCTTCAATTCCTAAGTCATTCAAGTACTACTTATTTTTTAAAGTGTTATAAAAGTTAGTCTTCCAGTGTCTACATATTTCATAACTTGAATATTAGCAAAATCTCTATTATCGATTTCTCTAACAGGATTTTACTCTTAGATGTATAGTAATGTTGAAGAAATCATTAAGTTCAACAATAATGAAATAAACTATTTAAATTTTGACAAATAAGAATGAAATTGAAATGGGAATTCTAGTCCTCATTACTTTGTACAGGTAGGAGAGAAGAGGCCAAAATTAGAGATATAGGAAATTAAGATGAAAGTTTGCTTTAATTTAGTTTCCTAGACAAAACCCATTACAAAGAAATCTCTGTAAATCAAAAAGATTTCTGTTCCCTAGCCAGTATCCTACTAATTTTGAATATTATTCAATATGAAATAATTCCAGAACTAAAAATAATTGGAATAGGCTCTTAAAGTTGATTATAGCTAGTATATCCTGCGTGAAGGCCATATCACAGAAGAGTGATCTATCATTTTTTCAGGTTTGACTTCCTTCTTATTTCTTAATAAGCATAATTTTAACTTAGAGCTTATTAAGTGCATCTGAGTTATGGTTCACTCATGTTTGTAATTAAAGGTAATTTTTCTCTTTCAGAATTTCTTAATTTCCTATCACAGTTTCTTTTATTTATTAAAAAGAGCACTGGAATAGGAGTCAGAAAACTTTAACCATAGCTCTGTTATTAACTTGTGTGACCTTGAACAAATCAGTAAGCCCCTCCAGACTTCAGTCTTTTCATCTTTAAAACAACGAATTCAAATTAGATGCTATGATTTTTTTTTTTTTTTTTTTTGGCTAAGCCTCAGCAGCCATGAAATTCTATGATTTTATTAACTATCATTTGCTTTTACTTTTGGCTTTGGGTTAAAACTTAAAACTCAGTACTAATTAATTCTGGGAACTTACAGAAAAGTCTGCTAGGTTGTGGTGGGAGGACAGAAATATTTTCCATGTTCGAACGTTAGAATCATTGGCTTCTAAATCAAGACTGAAGCATTATCTGAGTGAGGAGGGATGAGGAAGCACAATTTTATACACAGTTTTAATGCTAGATGACAATTCAGTGTGACTGTAACTTACACTAGATATCATGGTAGCTTTCAGCCAAGTGAGGATGTTCGTCTAAATAATACTAACTGCAGTGATAAATTATACTTTTCTTTAACATCATGCACATAATATGCTTGTGATTCTTATTTGACTTCATGGCGTATTAACGGTCTCTGTGAATTGAAGAGTCACATGGTTATTATATAGCTTATAAAGATGTCTTACCATAATATTCTAATGTAGAAATTAGAAAAGAGATATTTTGCAAATGATGTTTGAAAATCATAGAATATCTACAGTATAACTAGAACTTTCTATGAAGTAGGGGCTTATGGCTCTGGAGTTTAGCACAGTGCCTGGCACTTAATAAATATTTGTTAAATGAATAAATAAACATTTGAAACATTTATATGGAAGAAAATTTATAGCTATAACAGAGAGTCTAAATTCATTTGAGACTTCTTTATATGGGAAGATTGAAAGTAAAGTTCATAGTTTGGTTGGCTTTTGAATTTATTTTCAAAAAGCAATTTCTCTTTTGTATGAGTGCAATATAATGGATGTCTTTAGTATAAATCACATTGAAGTTAAACAAATAATGTTAACATATATATAACATTTATTCAGTGTATATTATCCAGAATTGCTTTTATTTTTTCTCTCAAACAATTTGAGTTTTGGTGATAGATAACCACCAAAAATTGAGCAAGTGAATAAGTGCATATTATACTTACAATGAGAATTAAGAACTCTAGCTCTTTTGATCATTTCTTTGGGGAAAATTAATATTGTCTGTTGTGCTTTAAATTCTCCATTTGTAAGAGGAAATACTACAGATATGCATCTAGGCAACTTCCATAAATAAGAAGTACTCATTATTCAAGTTTGAGCTGGCAGTGGTTCATTAATAGCAATGATGTAATATTTAGCTTTTTAAACAAGATAATCAAAGTCAGCAGTGTGTTGTTCACTGACTGTATAGATTGATTTTCTATATTACTTTAAAAAAAAACTGTTTGGGTCATGAAAATATGGATCATCTTCATAGATCTTTGATAAAAGTTATGACCTTTGTCTCCAGAAAAGACTTATATGCACCTACGCACAATTTTTCATATAATTTCCAAAAGTTTTTTTGTTAGATCTTCTGAAACTCTTCAGAGAGGGCTCTTTGACCACATGTTTAGAACCTCTATCTAAAAGATACACACAAAACCAATATAAAACTCTGATCAGAATACAGTATTTTTGATTTCTGTATTGGTGTCACCAGTGGAATTCTTTCCCATGTGTTCAGGTTAATGTCCTCAGTTCTCCAATTTCTCTATTCTTACATGTTCATTTTAATTTCTTTGATTCTATCAAAAATGCCTTGGGAAAGATTTTTAAAAAAACCAAATAGTTAAAAAAAAATTTACATACAAATTTCAGCTCTCGTAATTCCCAAAATAATTTGCAATTAGTTGATTGAATGGTATACACATTTTCCAGTAGATGGCACTGGTTTTACATTCTTTCACAGCATGAGAGTACTGATATCGTTAGCACATAGGTACATTGTGAAAACTTAAACAAAAGTATGTAAAGAATATCCAGCTAAGAACATATGGATTTACAAACTACAAATTTTTTTGCTTATATTATGTTCAAACAGTATTTGTAGAGTGCAAAACCTTTTTCCATTTTCAATAGGATTCCAACTCCCTTATGCTTGGACATCTCACCAGAATTGTCTTTCATGTATAGACTTTCTATAAACTAAAACAAGTTTTCATAAATTAACTTATCTTGTACCCACATAGCTGATTTAAAAGTAATTTATAGTTTTATATGCAGCTAAATTTTCTTCAGCAGACCACCCAAGAATTAAAGAAAATTTCACATTTTGTTTTGCTATGTTTTGAATTTTCATAGAATCTTGAAAATGTTATTAGTTTAACATGTTGACTGTTAAAGCATGAATAGTTTTTTGCGTGAATGAAAATATTTTAGGAAACTAAGAAAAATTATATTTAAAATGTTGATTAATGAGTACTGTGATGCAACTGTGTTTTTTTCTAAAGCAAAACGTTTTAGTAGCTCTATGATATAATAAAGTTTTAGTTAATGTTGGAAAGTTGTTGCGCAGCATCTAATTACCAGATGAGTTTTAAAAATTATTTGTGGACAATGCATATTAGTCAAGGCTAAATAGTTATAGAATAATATCTGTATGAATAAGGTGTTGGGCAATATGGTTTGTTAAATATGGATTTTTAAAATATTTTGTTAAATATGGAATGAAATTTTCATATTGTACATAAAATACATAGCAACATCTAGTAGCAACAGAGGTAAAATGGGCTCGAACAAAAAATTAAACAAATCTTAGTTTTGTTTTAGAAATTCATTAGTTAATTAACAATGACTGTAAAGAATATAAAACATATTACAAATTCTGAAAAATGATAATTCTGTAGTGTTAGACTATCTAGACATATGGACTTAGGGGAAATCATATAGGTAATTAGATGTTTATCTAAACATGTTCATAATAATGTTACCTAACAGATCTTAGAAAGATTTATTAAAATCAGCTGTCTCTTGCTCTCAACAAATACAAGTTTAGTGAAGGAAAGAGCCATGAATGACAGTTCACAAAGACTCACTAAAATTGAGGATAAATACTTGATGAATTTTTATTATCATTCTTTCCTAGTTTCCAGCTTTATCCTAAACATTTTATTTAAAGATTGAATTTCTCATGACTGCTTTTTCTAGATGTATTTTAATTTTAAATTCTTCAAAATAGATTTTATTGAGTTGTTTTGTTCCTTTATATTTGAAATCAACTATCTATTTGAAATTTTAAAATTCCCATTTCATTTATTTTAATTCCCTAGTTTTTTCTCTTTTTTTTACATTTAGAATCTTTGCACTTATATTAGTCATATAAAAATGCATGTTATAAAAAATATACTATGAAATGGTGAAGATATCAGTTATTTAGATGTTAATAAGAACTGTACATTTATAAATTATTCAATAACTTTTTATGATAAGCATATCCTTCAACATTAGATATATTTATTATATCCAGCAACATAATTGCAAACAAAGAATGGAATGTTAATTTAAATCATTAGATTATTTGAATTTCAAGCAAGCATAGGAAACTCAAAATTCTATAACTGTAGTTTTGTAAGATTTTGTTTTGTTGCAGAAATGCATGTTGGCTCAGAATGATACAGCTGTAAGAAGTGTGTGTGGGGGTGCTGGGGGAAGGACATTAAATAAGTTTGGGAAAGGTAATGGGTTTGATCAGGCAAAATCTGTTTCTATTATGGAAAATTCTTGGTTCCTGCAAAGTAAGCTCTGGAAAAGCAGAGAGTTTTGTCTGTTTAGTTCACTACTACATCTCAGCAACTAGAATTGGGTCTGTCACATAGTAGATGTTCAATAAATATTTGTTGAATTAATAGTTGTGAATAAGTAGCATCATCTTTTGAATCAAAATAATGCCACATCAAATAATAAAATAATTGTTTTTAAGGAATGTACATTCTGGTGAGAAAGGTGGCCACTTTGAATCCAAATTTTATTATCTATAGGATGAAGAGAGTTAAATACATGATGGTTTTATGATTCTATATACATACTTCCTCTTTTGTTTTACTATGGAGCAGAAGTGAGAAGCGTTGTGAGATTCTTTCTGCCCAGAATGGCAGACTGGTTTCTTGAAATAGAATTTCAAGCAATGACAGTTCTTCTAAAGGATATTGAAGGAATGCATAGATGTAATTAGCAGGAGGTGGTAGGAGTGGGAGATGGGAGGATGGATTTGGGAATGGACTATGGGCAGAGAGGTTAGCAATGGATGGGCATATTAAAGTGCAACAAAATATGTGTTCAAGAGAGAAATGTAATGAATTAATAAATTAGAGGAGGAAAGCTACAGACAAGAGAGCCTGGCTCTCATTAACCAGTTGAGTGACCATGTCAGTAACTTCTTTGGGTCTTGATTTCCTATTGAGGGCTTTGGACTAGAAGGTTTTCATTTCCAAAATTATAATCTGAGGAATTAGTTCTACTAATTACCCTGTAAAGTGGAGCTAATCATCAAATTGAGAAGTCTGTGCATACTACCATATTTCATAAATTCTTAGATGCACTATTTAAACATTTTGGTAATATGGATGCAGCTTAAAAATCATTGTGGTAAGAATGTATCACAGTTTTGCAACTTTTCCCCTCCTTTTCTAGTGGAGTATAAAATAATTACATGTCAAAAATACCACATATTTAATAACATATTAGCATAAGAAAGTCTTTGAGAAGGTCTTTATGTAGAAACCCATATAACCTAGATTTTCCTAATCTAACTATGGAAACTTCTGATTCTTACTCCCCAAGAGGAACAGCCTGTTAGCATTATCTTCAGAGCCCAGTGTTTTACACAGTACTTTTTGGGGAATGTTAGGGGGTAATCTCATCCAGGAAATAAATGGAATATTAGTCATAACAAAAAATTTGAATGTGGAACTCTAGAGAGGTAATAAAATTTTCAGAGTAGTAATAAGGAAAAAAAAAGTTTTATTCTATCATTATTCATTCTTTTAAAAAAAATTTCACTTATGTATCAAGCAAATGGTATTGTTGCATTTTTAAAACTAAGTTCTAAGAAACAAAGCCAAAGACATCATTTAGAAAAAATTTTTTTAGGAATGAGATTTAAATAGCAATAATTGAAATGGAGAGTTGAATAAGTATATAAATACAATATATATTTATTTAGTTCTTCCTCTATCCTGGGCACATTGCGAGGTGCTACTGATGCAAAGATGACCAAAATATATATATGAGCACTGTCCCTGAAGTAGTTATTGAATAACTCAGGGGAAGGCTTTTGCCTCTTCTTGAGTTATCTGGATGAAAAAGAAAAATGTAAAATTTTTGACTATTTTTTTCCCCCAGAGTCTCTCAGATTTTTCTAGAACCCATAGACTCAGATTTAGCTGTTCATTTAGTCTACAATTGCAGACTTGTTTTCTATTCATTGTGCTTAATTAATTTAGATTTGAAGTTTGATATGAGTGGAAATTTGCAAAACTCAGGTTTTAGACAATATAAATTTTATTTTATTTCTAATGAAGTATATGCAGTGTTACATTTGAATAAAATTCTGCATAATAATCTAAGGGAGGGCTCTTTCCTTCCTTTTTCTGGGTGGTAACCTCTCATTTCCCTACGCAGTCTGTGCTCCCTAAGGGGGAGAGGGAAAATGGGAGAGTGAACTATTTTTTGATTGCATGTGAAATGTAGGATGAAAATGAGCCTGTCTGTTTTTAATTTTTTTTTTTTTCTGTATGGGCTGTGATGTTCTAGTGAAGACCCATATTGTAAAAAAAAAAAAAATTAAAAACAGGGAACTCTAACTTTGTCAGACTTTCACATGCAATCAGATAGAATTGAAGTTAAGTGACTTTCTCTTCCACAACTGTCACTTGATGATGGCAGTCCCTTTAAAAATTCTCTTCTTATTCATATGCGTTGCAAGCAAGAAAATGCTTTTTGGCTGAAAACATGTTTTAAGTATTTCCCTACACTTTATGCTTTATGGTCCACATTTACAGGACAACATTGCTCTCAGTATTTGCATTGAATTTTGATGAGCTGATAAAGTACTCTTTAATTCTTTTTGGTATTTAAACAATGCTGATAAAATGATTACTACTTATGAATTCAACAATTAAAAATTTTTAACATACGAGTAAAAGATAGAAATGCAAAATGTGGCTTCTATCTTACAGTCAGTCAGGTGAATGATTAATGAATGTTTCATCAGTATGAATGTAGCGGTAAATCACTCTGTTGTCTCCTCTCAAGAAAATCATACAGATTCAAGGGCTGGCCAGTGGCTCACTTAGGAGAGCATGATGCTGACAACACCAAGTCAAGGGTTAAGATCCCCTTACCAGTCATCTTTTTAAAAAAAAAGAAAATCATGCAAATTCACAAGTGAAATTTTACTGTTAAGACTAGAATTTTAGATCATAGTAATAAGCTTTAGATATTCTGAGGAATGCATTTACTCCCACTGATTTACAGTGAGAAAACGTCTGCACATTTTTCTCTTTAATTTTAAAACTACCTTATTTCTCTGCTCCCCCAATTTTTTGTGTTTCAAATCTGGATCTACATTTCATTCTGGTTGTTTTTGCTTTGTTAAATTAGCTGATACAGCTTACATTAAACTCTCTTTGTGTACCTTTCACCAGGATAGGATACTTACCACCTTGACTCGTACACATTTGATCACACTACATCTAACAGCTTATCTAGATGGAGGTGTCTTCCCTATTTGGATCTTCTTTGGCACTCTGACCCTGTAGATGTTATTTCTAGAAATCATTTGAATTTTCTATACTCCAGTTATAACTGGACGTGGTCAAGCTAGGTGGGCAAAATAACTCTCTTTATACAACATTTTGCACATACCTTTAACTATAAGACTGCACATTGTATTGATTGTCTTATCTTTCTTGCTATCATATTTATTCTCCTAGGGTAGGAACCTTAACTTATTTATTTTTAACTTTCCAGTGTTCATCACAGTTCTTGATTCACTATGGAAGTTTAATAGTCGTAGAAAATATGAATTAATATTAGTCCCAACAGTTTATGTCTTAAAGAATTTACAATGTGTTTGGGAAAATAAAGCAGAAACAACTGAAGATGTTTGAGAATAATTGCACAATACTATATTTGCCTATGTAAATAGAACCTTGCAGAGTAAATACATTAGTATTATGGATAATAGTGGGGTTGAACTTATAAGGGTTCAACTTGCTTGAAAACATCTTCTGAGTTTATCTATTCAAACCTTCACTATGGAAACCAAAAGACTAATTTTATCATTGAACTATGCATCACTAAAACGTATGGTATTGTTTAATTCAAGAAATTTAAATTGGTATGTTGCCTTGGCATGCTTGTAATGTCAATTGATGTTAATTAGAACTCTGTGCATGCATCAGTAGAATATAAATGAAACTGATCTGTGGAATTGTCTTATGTGAAGGGATAGAAAAAGTGCAAGAAGTCATGAAATGTGATTATTATTATGACAAATAAAGATATGATTTTTCTCACATATAGAAAGAACAAATTTTTTACCTTAAAAAGAAACAATTGTCTGCTTTCTGACTCCTAAAACTTGTAGTTCTATTTTCTTTGTGTTATATTTAGGGCTTGGAAGACAGATGAAATGAAACTGAACCTGAATATAAAAATTAAGAATGTTTTAAAAAATGGAAACTCAGTAGAAGTTTTCATTTTAAACTTTCTTTAATTATGAATGTTTCCTGCCGTTGCCTACAGGATTACTCTGAAGGGTAGAGTTATTGAAGTGTTTCAGAAGGGTAAAAGCATTACTTGACCAAAGAGTTTTGTTCTCTAGGCATATCCAGAATTCATCACCAAAAATGTCAATTGAGTATCCTCTTACACATGTCTCTAGGTTGGGGATGGTGGTCCATAGTCTAAAGGGCATAACATTAAGTAGTCAAAGCAAATTATCATAGCCTGCACTCCGATTACACATTCAAAGTTCAGCTAGATAAATACTTTCTGAGAGCTATTTTGAGTATAGCCCTTTGTTAAAAGGATATTCACGAAGACTTCTTTTGAAAGTAAAAAGGGTAATGCTAGACAGTGTATGTATTAAAATATGTACTCGTCAATTTCCTGTTTTAGAGGCATGTTCTTTGCATGTTTAAATTGTTGCTTATTCCATTCATAATGAAGTTTTAACTCTTGCATTGAAGTTACCTGTCTCTATCTCTTCCACTGGAGTATGAACTGAACTTCTTAGTGTTTTCATCTCCTGCACTGGCTATTTCCTCTGTGTCTTCGGAAAGCTTTTCCTCCAGATATCAGCACAGCCAACTTCCTCTCCTCATTCAGGGCTTTGCTCTAATGTCACCATCTCAGAAAGGCCTATCTTGAGCATTCTATTTAAGATTACAACCCTTACTTCTAGCACTCCCAATCCTTGTTGCCCTGTTCTTGTTTTGCTTTTTTACTTCCTGTATACATACTACCTTCTTAGAGACTGTATAATTTACTTGCTTATTTTCATTGTATTTTTGCCCCTGCTGAAATGGGAGCTTCATGAAAGTAGGATCTTCATTTTTTTCACTAAGTTCTTAGAATAATGTCAACATATAGTAGGTACTCAAATAATTAGTGAATGAATGAAAGAATGAATATATTTTACTTAACATAGTATCTGGCACTCTGTAAACACTTAACATTTTTAATGACTTAAAAAATAGTAAGAAAAAATTCTTGATCAGTGGTTCTCAGAGTTAGCCCTGCAGCCCTAGTTTCGTGGAAACCAGAGGACTGAAGCAAAAATATCCTTACATTTTAGATTGTATGTTAATCTCAAATGTTTTTTTCTGTATATGTCTCCTTTGAGAGGACAATGAGAAGACTTGGATATACTTCAATAAGCATGGAACTTTTCTCCCCCCTGTGCTCTGCAGTTTTTTTCTTAAAGCCTTTATTGAATTAATAGAATGCAGAAAAGCCCACAGAAATAATGATTCGTGGTATATATTTTATATTTTATTCTAAAAATGGACTAGATTTAGCTTTTATAAAAGCCCACTTATTTAGAAATTCTAACACTACCATGCCTTGAATAAAAATTTGTTCGGTTTTCCAATATGACAGACTAATAACCAACTGAAAATTAAAATTTATAGTGAAAATTAAAGTATACCACCTTTTAATTTATTTATTTATTTCTATTTTTCCACAATCTTTTTTTTTTTTTTCAATTTTATTTTGTCGACATACAATGTGGTTGATTATTGTGGCCCATTACCGAAACCTCCCTCCCTCCTCCATCTCCTCCCTCCAACCCAACAATGTCCTTTCTGTTTGCTTATCATAGTATACCACCTTTAAATATATTTCAACATGAACTTTAGTGTTTTAACCTAGTAATCTCAAAGCAAAACAAGATATTCTTATTCATTTTTTTATCTTAGGAAAATGTTTAATAGTTTCATTTTTTCTGATCCTAGAATCAAAGTTAAAGTTATGGGATCTTTAGGTTTTGTTTTGTTTTGATTTTTCACTCTGAAATATAAAATTTATGACTTAAAAGTGCTATAAGATTTAGGTAACAAATCTGATTTACTTCTTAACAGGAAGTTTAAAAGCCTTTCAACATTTTATAGACTTTGTAAGAATCCCATGTGAATCTTGTCATTGAATCTATGTTGAGGGAATGAATACAGGGAAAACAGACATTGGCTAATAGACAGTGTTTTTACTCTTCTAAATGTGCTGTGATGATTATTACTTTTTCCCCTTTATTATCCTTGTTAGTGATAGTTTTTAAGCTGAAAGTTACTGCATAATTTGAGGGGATGAAAGAAAGTTGTAGCATAATTTTTTTCTGACAGAAAATATAATGACTATGAGCTTTGCAGTAAACAGACCTGGGTTTGAGTTGATACATCTATTTGCTACTTGTCCTTAGTAAGTTATATTATAACCTCTGTGAGCCTCAGTTTCTGTATCTATAAAACTGGCCTGACAGCTACCTCCTAGAATTATTGAGAGGATTAAATATGGCTATGTGAAAGTGACTAGCACATAGTAAGACTCAAATTTTAATTTTATTTCTTCATTTCCTATTTTAATCATTTTTTGAAGATAACTCGTGAGGAAAATACTGTTCTGAGGAAATTATTAAGAAAAATAATTACCAATAAAATATTGCAGCACACTTAAATACCTGACCTGGCTACCTTTTAAAAAGTAGTTTTAACTTCAAAATTCACTGTATCAGAATAATAGTGTTGTATTGCATTTATTCAGACAGTGTTTGATAAGTGCTAATTGTTGTGATCCTTACAGCAGATCTGCGAGGGTGGCAGCACATGGTCAGAGAAGTTAACTTACTTAAGTCACATGGCTGGGAAGCAGACAGAGCCAGAAAGCGATCTCTTGCTGTAAGTTTATTTCTACTTACAGCAAGAGCTTCACGTTGGAGCTTCAAAACAGTTCTTGCCTGAGACAACAACATGGAACAAGCCTCAATATAAAAAGAGACTTTGGACTTATTTTAGTAAATAAATACCCTTGGATTAGGTTCAAGATGAATCTGATCTATACCAAAGTTACTCTGTAGGGAATGATGTTATAAATAGATACAAAAGAGGCAATATTATTCTCTCAAATATACTTGTATTCATTTGTATATACACACACTCACTTCTACCTTCAAAATACACTATTAAACATTTAAATAAAGGAAAAAAATCTTTTCCTAACATACTTCTAAGCCAATTTAGAGGTCATTGAATAGATGTCCTATGATACTCATGTTAAATAACCCCGTGTAATAAGAAAATTACAGTACCTAAATGAAGATAGTAAAGGGAAACCATCCAATGAATTACTCTAGAATTTCAAAATGAAATGATTTCTTCAAAATTAACGATGGCACTGTATGACTCCAGAAAAGTGAGTCTGATAGGGAGAAGGGAAATCAGAGACAAAAGTGAAGCTTTTCTGTGTTTATATATGCCAATTTTTGGTTATGATGCTAGAACAGCTAATATAATAGCATAGCTTTTAATTGTCCAGGAAGTATATTATTATTAAACTATGTGGCAAGACATTTATTAAAATTTGACTAACTTCTCACTGAGTTGTTTAATATAAAATCACAATAGTTGTTTCTAGTCTACGTGTACTTCCTTTTGCTATTAGGTATACTTTAAAAGCCCAATTATTTTGAGAGCATAGTATGACCAAAGAATAAAAATGTACAAAGTTTGACAACTGTAAATAATCACTAGCATTTCCTAAAGAACAAACCTCACTTACAGTTAGGAAACAATATTTATATTTAAGGTTGAAAAGCCAGGATGTAGGAAAATTTTGCTAATTTGGAAGATGACCTTTAAGTGCACCAAAACCAAATAATTTGTAGGCTATGACATAGGGCACATTCCTACAAAATTTGTGTGAATACTGCTTTAGTGGTTCTTGAAAGACAAAGAAAGCTGGAATGAAATCTTTATTCCCCTCCCAAATAAGACAAAGACTAACAAAGGAGTACAGCAGCACTCTTTCAAAGCTTGCCATTAAAATGAGGTCTCTGTAGCACAGTTAATGAGATGGTTCATAGTGGAAAACAATCTGTTTTTAAGAATGTTTAGATCAAAAGTAATTTCTAATCTATGAAATAAAGTCTCTTCAATACCCTTCATTCACCAGTAAAGCTTTTATGTTTGTATTATTTACTTCAATCAGATGTTTTCAATTTTACCTTTCTTCCTTGTACAAATACTTGACATGGTTCATCAATACTGACCAACAGTTTTATTCTTTTTCTTCAGAAAAGAGAGATTTTTGAGAGAGGGAGAATGAAAAAGAGAGAAACATCTTTGCCTAAATGATTTGCAAGCATCTGTGCTTTAAGCTACTTTTTATGAACACTCCTTAGTAAATGACTCAAGGTAAAAAAGCAGAAAAGCATCCAATGTTAGGAAATTGCAATCCAATACCATGTAATTTAAACCTGCAGTTGCTTCTCTTGTACTAAATGACATACAGATGGGTAGCTTAGCTCTCTCAGCTTTGGGAACACAATTGGTCTTTTTGTATGAATGAACATATATTAACAAAAGTATTTTTGACAGAATTGTTTAATTCTCATTGTACAGATTTTAATTATCTATGCCATTGGAAAGAATAATTTTAACTAAGATATTTTGTCATGTTAAGTTTGCAGTTGAGTTTTTTTGACAAAATTAACAAAGATACAGCTCTTCCAGCAAATAAACAAATAAAAACAAAATGATAACTTTTAGGAAGTCTACAGTAAATTGAGCAGAAACTTACCTATCACAGCCAACTGATTTAAGAAAGAGCTGTTCTACATTTAAGCTGTTGAGAGGCTTTGTTTTGACAGGATGAACGTTTCTCAGGGAAACATTTCTATCCACCCTTTAGAAAATGACAAAAATATAAGTAGATAAAACCTACTATAATATGGGTTCCAGTGAAATGAGAGTTCAAATGCTGTTAGTGACATGCCTGCTGTTCCTATGGATATTTCTGGGACAGGAAAGGGCAAAGGTACTTTGTGACAGGTCAGCAGAGGGACTGTTGACAACCTGCAGGCCTCTCCAAGGTGTACCTTTTTGTTTGGCTCTGGTTTGCTCTTTCCCTGCCTCCATATTTTCTTATAGAGAATCAACCACTCTGTACTGGTGGCCCTGATTCTGGAAGCTGATGTCCTTCTTCAGTCCCACAGTGGGGGTAACTGATTAGTTAATATTTTCCTAATTAATTTCTGTGATCTCACAAAGATTAGGTACCTTGAAAGTAAAAGAAGTAGAAAGCATTTCTACTACTCAGTCATATTTCTTTATATTTCAAAAGAAGTTAAGTTTAATATTTGGGAAACTAAGCAAGCTTTCTTTTAGTAACTTCAAAACATGGTAAGGTCTATCTGCAAACTTCTTTTCCACAGTGATGGATGGCAAAGAAAAGCAATTTTACTGCAGTGAGTAATGGCTGCCCTGTCCTGGAGTTATATTTCTTTTCAATCTTTTGTGCAGGTAAAATAAAATACTGCATATAAACAGGTGTTGTGTGAACATTTTACTGTAGTCTGTATAGGTTGAAATAAAAGCTGCCATTGTTATTCGAATCACATTAAAATTATTTCACCACTCAAATACACTTAATTGGTGAAGTCTTCCTAGATATACTTTGCAAAAAGAAAATGCAGGTCTCTAAATAAAATCACATTCACTTCTCTTTTTTTCTTTATCTTTTTCCCTCCCTGTTTTTTTCACTCATTCTTTGGAACTTCTTGAATCTGCATTAGTGTAAATGCCTTCTGTAGTCTGTTGAAACTTTCTTGTTGCCTATTTAACATGGAAAGATACAGTTCTTTAAAGAGACATTTACCTTCGACTTGATGATTTCCATTCCTCTGGGTATATTCCCAACAGTGGGATGGCTGGGTCGTATGGTAGATCTATTTGCAATTGTTTAAGGAACCTCCATACCATTTTCCATAGAGGCTGCACCATTTTGCAGTCCCACCAACAATGTATGAGAGTTCCTTTTTCTCCACAGCCTCGCCAGCATTTATCGTTAATAGTCTTTTGGATTTTAGCCATCCTAACTGGGGTTAGATGGTATCTCAATGTGGTTTTGATTTGCATTTCCCGGATGCTGAGTGATGTTCATCGCAGCACTCTTTACAATAGCCAAGAGTTGGAACCAGCCCAAATGCCCATCATCAGATGAGTGGATACAGAAAATGTGGTACATCTACACAATGGAATACTACTCAGCTATAAAAACGAATGAAATACTGCCATTTGCAACAACATGGATGGACCTTGAGAGAATTATATTAAGTGAAACAAGTCAGGCACAGAAAGAGAAATACCACATGTTCTCACTTATTGGAGGGAGCTAAAAATTAATATATAAATTCACATACACACATACACACATACACACACAAACCGGGGGGGGGGGGGGAAGAAGATATAACAACCACAATTATTTGAAGTTGATACAACAAGCAAACAGAAAGGACATTGTTGGGGGGGAGGGGGGAGGGAGAAGGGAGGGAGGTTTTGGTGATGGGGAGCAATAATCAGCTACAATGTATATCGACAAAATAAAATTTAAAAAAAAATTAAAAAAAATAAATAAATAAAAAATAAAATGGAAAAGCAATAAAAGAAAAAACATTTTTAAAAATAAAAATAAAAAATAAAGAGGAGGGGGAAAAAAAAAAATAAAGAGACATTTATTTTTTAAGGACACCACAGAACCTAGTGAAGTATCTGATGGAATCACAGAGAACGGCAATTCCTAGTCATAGAATACGTCTTTAGGTTTCAAAGAAAAATGAATGGGATGGTAGTTAAATCATCCAAAGTGGAAATCGAGTGATGATGGTTTCAAGCTATTCCACCAAGTTGCATAATTATTGAATGGAGAGTTATGGTTTAACTAAAATGCCCATCATCTTATATATACAGTATAAATGCTTATAAATAGATTTATGCTTTTGAATTCACTTAAAAACTTTCATGGTATTGGCAGACATGAAGGATGTATCACTATCTTAATGTTCAGTGAGTTTTTAGTGTCATCCTAGAAGCTTTGGCTATAGCACATTGTCACTGCTGCCGTGGAATCACCTGGATCTTAAGAAACATTCTAAACTTAGAGAAATAATCAGCTTTAGTTTAGGTAAGTTTTTCTAGTGCATTAGGGACTGGTCTGGTCGTTGATAAGTGACTGCAGAAGCTGTGCTGTGGCGGCCAGCCAAAACAATTATTTAGGATTCAAGCTAAAAAGCTTCTTTCTCTCATATCCTCTCTCTTTCCAGGGTCATGTAGGGATAAAAAGAACTGTAAGGTGGTCTTTTCCCAGCAGGAACTGAGGAAGCGGCTAACACCCCTGCAGTACCATGTCACTCAGGAGAAAGGGACCGAAAGGTAAGATGAGCTGTAACAGAAAGTCACTAAGCAAGAGCTAGTTTTCACCTTCTCTCCCCTTTGAATCTTCTTTTTTGCCAATTAATTTAAAGAATTCTACACTTATTTGCTAAAGTCTACAAATTATCCCTGAAAGGTTGAAAATGTATTGTTTAGGTTAAGACTAAGTTTTATTTGTTCTTTCCTCTGTTTAATGAACACTCTATCTTATGTAAAGTCACAGAGCTTTTGTGAAGGGCCTGTTTTTAGTTTACTGCAAAATGTGTGGAAGTAATAGCGATTTAGGTACATTTTTGGGGAAGACATCACAGTAAGCAGAACCATGAGGGACATGGCACTATGCCAGGATGCTGAAATTTTGAAGGTGGCCATTGTAAGTATAGACGTTTTGGCTGCAAAAAGAAGGTAGCATAATTTAGTTCCTTTCTACCCCACTCCAATTTCTTTTTGAAGCACATGTGGAGAAAGTATTTATTGGCTCATTTGTGGTTGGAATGTCAAAAATTTTCAATAACTGCCCTCACATGGCTTTAGTCCTTGGAAGTTCGCCCTAAATCCTGAAAAAAAGAGTTTGTTCACTTCCAAGACTGTTTTTAGTGAATAAAGTTTCTCTCAGCTGATTTCAGCTCAAAGGTAACTTGCCAAGGTCCAACGATTTTGTTGTCTAATTTATACCATGGAGCTTGGCATAAGGCCGTAGCTTACCTCTGATCCAAATTTATTAATGATGTAAGTTCTAGTTTTCATTCATGAACTGAAAGAGTGCTTAACTACACATGGGATCCTTGTTAATTGGCAATATTCTCTTCCTGTCACAGTATCTACTGTTTACTAAATTTACCAAATGTTGAATCTCTGACAAAGTCCACCCTCACCATGCAATGAGCTAGCAGTTGACTTCAGTCTCAGCTTAGGACTTCTACCCGTCCTGTTGTGTACATGACTAACAAAATGATTTAATGCACACAAACAAGCAGAGATTAGGTCATTCTTAAAAATTCTGTTTATAAAAAAATTGGACCTCATAAAGAGGGTGAAAGGATAATAAAAACAAGCTGCAGAGCACATAGACTTTTTGTTGGGCTAGCACAGCTGATTTGTATTAGCTGAATGACCTCCTAGCCTTTAAGATTGTTAACTTAGAAAAATATTCCCTTAAAGCTGCAATATTCCTTTTTAAACCAAAAAATAAGACTCCTTCTACTTGAAGTCTTGGATCCTTCTGCGTTTTCTGGTACACACTCTTGGACACTGTAGAGTAGCAGAAATCTTATGTAATAATGTTCTTTCTATGAATCTACAGATTTTTTTTATAGAAAAAATTGTTTTCTAAGCATTACATAACTAGATGGCTTGATTTTTTTTTTTTATTTAACCTGCACTATTTTGGAGTAGTTATATACACATTTTATTATTTAGATTTGAAATAGAGTAGTAATGTTCAGGTTTCCATATGTTTGGTCTGTTCTCATTTTAGGACAAAATGCCCTTGAAAGATTTATTAGAGAAATATATTTTAAGCAAATACATTCTATAAGAAATAATGCTAAATTTAACTTTTTTAATGATCTGTTTATTTTTTATCAGTGCCTTTGAAGGAGAATACACACATCACAAAGATCCTGGAATATATAAATGTGTTGTTTGTGGAACTCCATTGTTCAAGTAAGTATGTTGAAAACCTGTAAGTATGGTTATATCACAAAGGGCAACAAATTATTGCTTGTTCACCTTAGAATTTTTCTATAACTGAATTTTGTATTTTTTTTTCCTATTTCTCTTTACCCCACCCCTCCACGTCCCCCCTCCAAAGAAGTAATTATTGGTTTTCATGAATTACCAGTGTGATACTGTTGATTTTGTACTACTTGAATCTTTAAAATACCCAACATTAACTTGTTCATCTTAATAACCATAGTGCTTAGCAGAGGTATGAAAGAGATTTTGGCAAGCGTAGAAATATTTATGTATTTATTGACTTTTCTATCTTCAGGTGTTGGCCCTAAATGTATTTATTGGACCATAACAAAAAGTTTTTCATGTATATCCTTCAGATTGAATAATATGCGCCAAGTGGACTATTCATGCTTTTGCAGTGAAGGGAAATATTTGTACTGAAAGTAACAAGGGAGTTATAACAGGTATTTATACATAGGTAAGCAAATTATGTAATATGAGGTTAACAGTTTTTACATAGATCCAAAATCTTTATTAAAGATCCCAGCAGTTTACCGTAAAACAGGCAGCACATAGTCTTTTTGACCAAAATAGTTAATTCAGAAAGTATATTTTGGAGATTATGGATTCTATTTAAGAAAAGAAAATCTTTACCAAAAGTTTATTTATCTAGGTGGAGAAAATCCTAGGAACCCTGTACTTCACATGGGTTGCTGATTTGGGGGAATAAAAAGACAGAAACCTTAACTGAGAGTAAATGTCATTTATTTATAACAAAATTACAAAGTTTCTTAGGGAGAATGAATAAACAAGAATCTGATACATGTAGCACATAAAACACAATATCTCCCCATAAATGTTTCTCTTAAAATACTAGCATTTACAGATTTTCCAGAAATAACAGGAAACAGTAGTTTCCTTGAAAATTTTTTTAGCAGTTTAAAACTTTTCTTAAATTGCACAGACCTTATTGCACATTAGTGTTGGTTGAGAATCTGTTCTGAATTCTTATGTATTTATTCTTCATATTAAAAATCTGACCCTTCAAATTGTCACCCATTTCCTCTCAGAAAACATACGTCCTTATATTTCAACACTTTTAGCTTGTGTCATAATAGTTGATATAACAGTTAAGATAGTTGCTGAGCCATGTTAAACTTGTTAATATCCCAAATGGTAAAAATTGGCCACATCCCCTTTGCTTTTAGTTTAAGATTCTCCATCTCTTTCTCTGTCATGTGATTTGCTAAAGTACTGGATCTAAGGAAAACTTACTGTTTTAAATAAGAAACAGAACTGCTGTAAATGAAGGATTTAACCCATGTGAGATTTTGAGTCACAAATCCTAAAGCAAGACCCTTATCCAAACATAGGTACTGGTAGGAGTCAGGTTTCACATTTGAAATCATATTGCCTCTATTTCCTTTAGCATTCTTCTAAAGAAAGCTTTTATTTTCTATATTTTTATGGAATATGATTTAATATTTTTACTCTAATTTTTACTTTTTTAATGGTTTGCTTCTCTTATTTAGTTTCTTATCTATTTTGGGAAAAATTCCCTGCTCTATCCTTCACTGGATAATGTAGTAGCTTATTGGTCTAGTGCAGCTGTCTTCATGCTGGACAATGTGTGCGCTGGGTTTCCAGAAAGACTTTGTAGGGGCCACAGGACACGGACAGTTTAGAGCAAATCAATCTTTTGATCTTCAACTTCTGAATGTACATTTTCTTGAAACTGATGCTTCTGAGAGTCTGTAGTCTGTCACTTCTTCCTTGCCAGCTCCTCTATCATGATCGCCCTTCTCCCACTTCAAAAAAGATGTCACACCTTTCACTCAGCCCAAATTTTACTATGATTTATTGCTCCAGGGTGTAATCTCCAGGGCAGACTGACAGTTCAGAAATGTATTACCTCTCATGGTCCATGAAAGCAAGGCAAAAAAGCATTAGTAAGAAAAAACTGAAATAATATTTTATCTAGGCAAAGCTCCTGGCATGTCTCAGTCTACCTCCTTGCTTATGTCTCCATCTGCTCTCTGTCCATCCACTTTCTACCAGCCTACTTAAGTGAGAGGGTTGCCATGAGAACATGTATCAACATGTTTATTCAAATGAAAACAAATTAAAGAGATGGAAGTATTTTTTGGACCGAGAATAAGTTTGATTCAGTTGATTGATTTGACCGTGAGAATTGGCTTTGTAAATTACTTTATATGGTGGACTTCTCCATTCATTAAATGATCTAAATATATAGTTCTGAGGTTTTGACAAAATATATTTTAAGCTTGTATATAGTATACACACTACCAGAAATTCTGCAATTATTTAAATTACTGTAAGTAATTTTAGCTGTTAATTTAAAATATATGGGGGAGTATGTACCAATCAGCACCAAATCAGGATACAGAAACCACACAGTGATGTGAACAAGAAAATATAAAGAATTATTAACTGTAATAGAAGATTGTGGTAGTAAAGGATTGGTTAGTGGGAAGTAAAGAGAAATTCTAAAGAATACGGGAATAACAGATATAAGAAGCAATGATAACCCTTGAGGCTGAGACAGAGAGCCCAAGGAAAAGCCTCCCCTGCTGCATACTTTCCTTTCCTCAGGGCCGAGACCTACACCTTTCTAGAGAGAGCATGGCTATAGCTACTAAATGTCAGAAAAGTCATTTTGATTCCATAATGCTGCAACTTGCTGGAAATCTGGCCTCTGGAACTTTTTGGAAATCTGCCTTATGGAATTTGCTGTAAATCTACCTTCTGAGGTGCTGGGAAAAGCTGTTTGCACAGAGGTGTCTCAGTGGAGGCACTGTACTACCAAAACACCTGAGAGGAGTGCCAGGAGAAGCTGCTGGCTGCTGGGTGCTACTGATGATTGTGCACTGAAAGCTGCACCTGGTGCTATAGGAGCCTGGCACTAGAGAAGCTGCTCATGCTGCTGGGCACTTGGGAACAAACAATGTATGCTACAAAGGCTGGATGCAGGAGAACCTGTTTGCTTTGCAGAAACCAGGTGCTGGAGAAGCTGTGTATTCTGAAGGAGATGGGTAGAAGAGAAGCCATTTACCCTACAGGAGCCTGGAAAGAGAAGCTGCATGTGCTGCAGGATCCGGATGTGAGAGATGGCACATGCAATGGAGGAGTGTGTTGAGCAAGGACACTGAAACCGGGAAGGAAAGACCTTTTCCTTCTGCAGTCTTTCTCCTGTGCTCTCTATTGGCAAAGTTTAACATCATGCTAACTGACAAGGAAAAAAAAAATATTTAAAGGGCCTAGCTCCATTTTAGCAGAGCAGGCAAGGAAAATGGACTTAGAGGTGAGAGGCAGCAAATTAATAACTGACACAAAGTCTCTATTTTTTTTCAAAATTCTTGTAGGGGTTTATGAGCAAAAGTTTGAAAATTACTCATTAGTGAATCAGTTGGACTATCAAGGACCCTCTAGATAGTTGGTTTCATTCTTTGAACACAGTGTAGGAAACAGTTGGTGGATATGGGGTTGTGTGTGGGTGTGTGTGTGAAAGTGTGTAGAGTTTGTTAGAAGGGATTGAGGGAGGAAAATTCGGCAGAAAAGACTAAATAAAGGAACAGTATGAGAAGTAATGGTGGGAGGGAAACAGACAAGAAAGAAGAAATAAGGAAAGAAGCTCTGAATTTGAAAATGTCTAGTCATTAATGGCATGAAAAGGTTGTTTTCCCAACCTTCATTTCTGTTGTATTATTCACACTTATAGTAGTGTCTGTGCACATGCATACACATATGTTCATAATCCTCTTCATTTATTTGACTGATGTGTGTGTATTATAGTTGCTTACAAAAAAGTGTATTCGATTATTCTCATTTCATTTTCAAATTTGTGCTCTGCTCTAAATACATTCCCTCTCTGAACAATACTCTGCTTTCTTTCTGCTTACCAAATACAAGAACCTTATTCACAGGCTTATAAAGCAAATGTGTAATTTATTCCATGGTTCATATTTTCTTCACATTCACAAATTTTACCAAGCTAGTTTATTTCTCATATAGTACTACTGACTTTCAGTTAGTAAATTAACTGACAGAAGCAAGAATGTTCTCTCCTCTGGTTATTTGAACTTTTAAAATTTCATAAAGTAAATTTATTGCACATCAGATAAACCAGAGAAGGCATTGGTAAAATAATTTAATTCAGAAAGTATTTTTGACCACTATATTTGCTTTGGCTGACACTTTGCTAGGTGTTGTGAAACAAATAAAATAAATTAATGTAATACTTTTTTCTCAAGTTACTTATGGTTTTGTTGGCATAATAAGAAAAACACAACAGATTCAACACTGACAGAGGCCCAAGAGCTGCCAGGCCCACAGGGCCTTGAGCCACCCATGCTGGAACAGGTAGGCGCCGCTGTGGGACTCCCAACCCAGGCCTGTCTGTGCCACCCAGAGAGGCCTGAGAGCCACCAGGCCCACGTGCCCTGAGCCACCCGCACCAGAGCAGGTAGGCACCGCTGTGGGACTCCCAACCCAGGCCAGTGTGCGTCGCCCACACAGGCCCGAGAGCTGCTGGGCCCACAGGGCCCTGAGCCACCAGCACTGGAGTGGGTAGATGCTGCTGTGTGACTCCCAGCCCAGACCAGTCCCCATGACCAAAGAGGCCCAAGCCTCTGGCCCACAGGCACCGAGGCAGCTGTGCCAAATTGGCCATCCCTGCAGGATCCTAGCCAGACACTAGGGTTTAACGAGTAGACTGTGAAATCCCCTGCCAAAATGACTAAACACCAAAGGAAAGCTACCAGAAATACGAAAAATCAAGGAAGTAAACCACCACCAAAGAATAATAATAACTCTTAAGCTCTAGATCCTATAGAACAGGAAGTCCTTCAAATGACTGACAAGGAATTTAGAGCAAAAATTCTAAGGAAACTAAATGAGATACAAGAAAACTCAGCTAGACCGCACAATGAAATGAGAAAAAGTATACAGGACCTGAAGGAAGAAATGTACAAAGAAATAAATGCCCTGAAAAAGAATGTAGCAGAGCTTGTGGAGCTGAAGAATTCATTCAACAAAATAAACACAACAGAAAGTTTAACCAGCAGGCTAGAACAAACAGAAGAATTTCTGATCTTGAAGATGGGCTGTTTGAAATAACACAGGCGGATTAAAAAAAAAAAAAGAAAAAAGAATTAAAAACTTGAAGAAAATCTAAGAGAGATAACAGACAACCTTAAGCACTCAAATATCCGAATCATGGGTTTTCCAGAGGGGAGGAAAAAGGAAATGGTATTGAACACTTATTCAATGAAATAATGGCAGAAAACTTCCCAGGTACAGGAAAAGACACAGATCTTCAGATTTGGGAGGCTCAAAGATCCCCAAACATATTCAACCCAAAAAAGTCCTCTCCAAGAAATGTTATAGTCAAATTGGCAAAACTCAAAGACAGAGAGAATCTTTAAAGCTGCAAGAGAGAAGCATCAAGTCACCTCTAAGGGAGCCCCAATCAGATTAACACCAGACTTTTCATCAGAAACGCTAAAAGCCAGAAGAGCATGGGATGTTATACTCAAAATACTAAAAGACAAAGATTGCCAGCCAAGAATGCTTTACACAGCAAGGCTATCCTTCTGAAGTGAAGGACAAGTAGTATATATGCCATAAATACTCAAGAAAGAACAAAACCCACTAGTGAAATAAAAATGCTAACAAAAAAGAGAAAAAAAAGTTTATCTACCAGTCCAGGAAACCAACAAATACAGAAGATGAAAAGTAAATCAGAAAGAAAGGAACAAAAGATACTTAAGACATCCAAACAAAAATCAATAAAATGCTAGCAGTAAGTCAGCACCTTTCAATAACAACTCTTAATGTAAAAGGATTAAATACCCCACTCAAAAGACACAGACAGACTGACTGGCTTAAAAAGGTGGACCCAACTCTATGCTGCCTTCAAGACACTCACCTCACCTATAAAGACACACATAGACTAAGAGTGAAAGGATGGAAAAAGATATACCATGAAATAGAAACAAAAAACTAGCTAGAGTAGCTATTCTTATATCAGATGAAATAGACTTTACACCAAAAACCATAAAAAGAGATAAATAAGGCCACTATATAATGATAAAAGGATTAATCCATCAAGAAAACATAACAATCAAAAATATATATGCACCCAATGTTGGAGCAGCCAGATTTATAAAGCAAACACTATTAGACCTAAAGAATGAGATAGACACTAATACCATAATAGCAGGGGGCCTGAACACCCCACTCTTAATATTGGACAGATAATTTAGGCAAAGAATCAGCAGAGAAACACAAGATCTAGACAACATTTTAGACCAATTAGATTTGGCAGATATCTACAGAACATTCCATCCACGAACCTCAGAATATTCATTCTTCTCATCAGCACATGGAACATTGTCCAGGATAGACCACATGTTAGGTCACAAATCAAGTCTCAACAAATTCAAAAAAATTGGAATTCTTCCATGTATTTTTTCGGATTACAATGGATTAAAATTAGAAATCAATAACAAATGAAACTCTGGAAACTATACAAACACATGGAAATTAAACAGCATTCTACTTAATGATGGGTGGGTCCAGGAAGAAATTAAATAGAAAATCAAAAAATTTCTTGAAACTAATTAAAATAATGACACATCATACCAAAACCTGTGGGATACTGCAAAAGCAGTACTAAGGGGGAAATTCATCGCATTAAATGCTTACTTCAGAAGAATGGAAAGATGGCAAGCGAACAACCTCACACTTTACCTTAAAGAACTAGAAAAACAAGAACAATCCAAACCCAAATTAGCAGATGGAAATAAATAATTAAGATCAGAGCAGAACTTAATGAAATAGAAACCAAAAAAATGATACAAAAGATCAATGAATCAATTACAAACGATCAATGAATTTATCTTTGAAAAGATAAATAAAATGACAAACCTTTAGCAAGGTTAACTAAAAAAGGAAGAGAGAAGAACCAAATAACAAAAATTAGAAATGAAAAAGGAGATATTACAATGGATACCTCTGAAATACAACGAATCATTAGAGACTACTATAAGCAACTATATGCCAACAAATTTGAAAATCTGGAGGAAATGGATTAATTTCTGGACACACACAAACTACCAAAACTGAGCCAAGATGATGTAGAAAATCTGAACAGACCAATAACAATAAAAGAGATTGAAGCTGTTATCAGAAGGCTCCCAACAAAGAAAAGCCCAGGACCAGATGGGTTCACTGCAGAATTCTACCAAACCTTCAAAGAGGAATTGATAACAATTCTCTACAAACTATTCCAAAAGATTGAAACAGAGACCATTCTCCCAAATTCATTCTATGAGGCAAACATCACCTTGATACCTAAACCAGACAAAGATACAATAAAAAAAGAAAACTACAGGCCAATATCCTTGATGAATATAGATGCAAAAATCTTTAATAAAATACTAGCTAATAGAATACAGCAACACATACATAAAATTATACACCATGATCAAGTGGGATTCATCCCAGGGATGCAAGGTTGGTTCAACATACACAAATCAATCAATGTGATACACCACATCAATAAATCAAAGACAAAGACCATATGATCATCTCTGCAGATGCTGAAAAAGCATTTAACAAAATTCAACATTTGTTCACGATAAAGACCCAAAAACTGGGTATAGAAGGAAAGTATCTCAACACAATTAAAGCCATATAGGACAAACCCACTGCCAGTATCATTCTGAATGGAGAAAAATTTAAAGCCTTTCCCTTAAGAACAGGAATTAGACAAGGATGCCCACTCTCACCACTCCTATTCAACATTGTTTTGGATGTAAAAGCCAGAGAAATCAGAGAAGAGAAGGAAATAAAGGCCCTCCAGATTAGAAAAGATGAAATCAAACTGTCCCTGTTTGCAGATGACATGATCCTATATATTGAACAACCTAAAGCCTCTACAGAAAAACTCTTAGAGTTGATAAATGATTTCAGCAAAGTTGTAAGATACAAAATCAACACACAAAAATCAGTAGAATTCCTATACTCCAGTGAACATGCAGAAAAAGAAATCAAGAAAGCTATCCCATTTACAGTAGCCATCAAAAAAATAAAATATTTAGGAATAAAGTTAACCAAGGATTTGAAAAATCTCTACAGTGAGAACTACAAACCACTGTTGAGAGAAATTAAAGAGGACACAGAAAAATGGAAAGATATTCCATGCTCTTGAATTGGAAGAATTAACATTGTGAAAATGTCCCAACTACCCAAAGTGAGCTACAGATTCAATGCAACCCCCTTTAAAATTCCAGTGACATTTTTCTGCGAAATGGAAAAAACTATCCAGACATTTATATGGAATAACAAAAGACCACACATAGCTAAAGCAATCCTGAGCAAAAAGGATACGTCTGTCTGCATAACACCTCCTGACTTTAAACTACACTACAAAGCTATAATAATCAAAACAGCATGGTACTGGCATAAAAACAGACATGAATCAATGGAATAGAATAGAGAATCCAGAAATCAACCCATATACCTACAGCCATCAGATCTTTGACAAAGGCACCAAGTCTACACACTGGGGAAGAAACTACCTCTTCAGCAAATGGTGCTGGGGAAATTGGATATTCATATGTAGGAGAATGAAACTAGACCCTTACCTCACACCATATATCAAAATCAACACAAAATGGATTAAAGAATTAAATGTACACCCTGAAATAAGAAAAATTTATTTAAGAAAACATAGGGGAACACTCCAGGAAGTAGTATTGGGTACAGACTTCATGAATATGACCCCAAAAGCACAGGCAACCAAAGGAAAAATAAACAAATGGTATTATATCATACTAAAAAGCTTCTGCACAGCAAAAAGACAATTTACAGAGTGAAAAGACAACAACTGAGTGGCAGAAAATATTTGCAAAGTATACATCTGACAAAGGATTAATATCCAGAATGTACAAGGAACTCAAACAACTCTACAGCGAAAAAGCAAGTAACCCAATTAAAAAATGGGCAAAGGAGCTGAATAGGCATTTCTCAAAGAAAGATATACGAATGGCTAACAGACACATGAAAAAATGCTCAACATCACTCAGAATTTCAGAAATGCAAATGAAAATGACACTGAGATACTATCTCAGTTCAGTTAGGATGGCTAATACCTAAAAGACTGAGAATAAGAAATGCTGATGAAGTTGAAGAGAAAAAGGAACCCTCAAACACTGTTGGGACTGCAAAATGGTACAGCCTTTATGTAAAATGGTTTGGAGGTTCCTTAAACAATTATAGATAGATCTACCATATGACCCACTATTCCACGGCTGGGAATATACCCAGAGGAATGGAAATCATCATGTTGAAGGGATACCTGTACTCCCATGTTTATTGCAGCGCTATTTAAAATAGCCAAGAGTTGGAACCAGCCCAAATGTCCATCTTCAGAGGATTGGATAAGGAAACTGTGGTATATCTACACAATGGAGTACTACTCTGCTATAAAAAAGAAGGAAATACTACCATTCGCAACAATATGGATGGGCTTAGAGAAAAGTATACTAAGTGAAACAAGTCAGGCACAGAAAGAGAAATACCACATGTTCTCACTTATTTGTGGGACCTAAAAATAAATAAATAAATATACAAACAAATAAATGGGGGGGTGGGAAGAGGATGCAAAAATCACAATTCCTTTAACTCGTTAAGACAAGTAAATAGATGTGATGTATTGGGGGGAAGGGAGAGGGAGTGGGGAAAGAGGAATGGGTAAAAGGGACACGAAAATCAACTACAATGTATATTGAGAAATTAAAATAAAATAAAAAAATAAATAAATGCAAAAGAATGCTTAGTATATGCCAGGTATTCAACAAATGTTAAATACAAGTGGCCTGACCGAGTTTTGGGAACATATCATACCATCCAACAACCTAAAATAACTCCTTAAAATGTGAGAAAGTAAAGCCTTTATTAGAGAGAATCTGTTTGTTAACAGTAGGTATTAGTGTGATGAGTCACTGCTCCAGCTGTGTTGTTACATTTCAAACATAACTCTGCTGCGAAACTATTCACACATGCTGCATTTTACATGTGCCTCCTGTGCAATTTTATTCTAGGCTACCAGAAAATTTAAGATGTTTTTCAGCTCTTTAAGAAAATAAGCCTTTTCACTTTCCAGTCCAATGTCCCACACAATTTACTCAACTATGCTACTCCATATGTACCATTCCATTCACCACTAAAGGAGACTTTCAACATGAACTTTTTCCCTTCTGATACAATTTTGTGTGTGTGTGGTGGGGAGGGTGAAAGATCAGGGTAAGAAGACAGAGTTTTCCATTCTTCCTCTCTACTCAAATCCTATCCTCTCAACGCATTTAAATGCTGTCCATACAATATTTACTAATAAACCATTTCAGTCACTATGGAATTCTGCTAGGGAGAGTAACATGAACTTATCTTCAAACTTTCTTTTTATGGAACTCTGACTAGAAATTGTTCATAATTCCAACAAGTGTCCTTAATATTTAAGAAAGTGCATTTACCTTGGATTTTAAAAGATTTGAATTGTTCTTCACCTCATTTTATTTTATAATTTATTTATTTATTTTTTCTTCACCTCATTTTAAATCTTTAACAAAGGAAGCTTTCCAGTATAGTGAGACTGCTTTGAAATGAACTAGATTTCTCAGTGGTGTCTTACTTAAACTGTTGTTATACCTAAATAAGTCACATACTATTTTGAAGAGAATTTAAAATTGGCTTCTCTCATCCCATTGACCCTTCTTGTCTTGTCCCCACATACAGTGATTTACAGGAAAAGGTATTTTTATTGAAGGAGTTACTTTTCTATTTTCATCTCATCTGAAAGCTCAGGGCAAGACCACAGCTGGATTGTAAGAAAAAGACTTTCTTGAGCTATTGTCAAAGATAGGGAGTAAAAACATGATTAATGCCTGACTTATTAAAGCAGCAGGAAAAATAAAAAAAGAGAAGAAAGTATAAAAAGCATAAAAGCATTGCATCAGAAAAGGAAAGAACAACTCCGTTTGAGAAAATAGAAAACTATAGCAAGATGTGATTCAAAATGTAACAATATACAAAGATAATTATAATTGCATTTTTCTTTTAAAAAGTTATATACACATACAAAAACGAATTAAAGCCATACTTACACATAAAATCCTGGATACCTGAAGGTGTGTGTATGAGTGTGTGTGTATACTTGTATATGTGTGTGTGTGTGTTTTGGGGAGACAAAAATAGGGGAAGAGCAATCTTGCTTTGAATTACCTAAATCACAATCTTAGTTCTTAGTTAATGTTCCAAATGTAGACAGAAATGGATTAGATTTTTTTCCAGTGGATTAGAATAGACAAAATAAACTGGGAAATAGAATACGCAAAAGTTTTAACTATAATTCATGTAAATTTATCTTGTTTGAGTAAATATGAATCAGAAAGTTAATTAATATTTATCATTCCAGTTTAGACTTTGAAATTACTTAAAGGCAGTTTATAAAGAATAATATACAAGTTTTAACAAGTACTTCTGGGGTGACCCACAAAGCTGCTCTTCTTTTAAATGAATAATTCTTTTTTCAGAAAGTGGTTAATAAGAATTGCGTAAATTTTAATTCAGATACATGTCTACAGCGTGTCTTACACACGGACAAACAACCCAATCACATAACATTGCCAAAGAAAGATGCAGAAGCCACCCAGAGCACCAATTGGAAGTGTAGTGTTGTACAGCTCCAGCACAGATTTGCTGAATAACCATAAGCAAGTTATGTAAATATTCTGTTTCTTTTTCTCATTTGTAAAATGGTGAGAATAACATCACCTTCTAATTCATAGCACTACTGTATCAAATGAAAGAATTACAGAAACATGCCATAAAAGATACAGAGATTTAAGTATAAAGTAAGGTTTATAAAAACGAACTTTAAATCAATTTACGTAATAAACCATAAACAGCATGCAAATCTAAAGTTCTCAACACTGTTAATATAGTGTGCTTTTGCTTCCCACATTACTGCATGTTTTATAATATATTATTTGACCCAGAGATCCATCTCATCCAAAATATTTTCAGTTTGTGTTGAATAATTAAAAATATTTTAGTGTAGATTCTAAATTCTCCAAATACAATGACTTAGATGAGTAATTGAGAGTTTTAAAACACTAGTCATTTGCAAATCTTTCTGAATAACAAAACTACAAACTTCTTGAAAGAATAGGTCATGACTTAGGATTTTTGTAACCCTCAGTCCCCTACCCTCACCCTGTGCAGGGGCATGGGAATTTGCATATCCTAGGTACTTAACTATTTGTTAAATAGTTTAATTATTATAAGTTAAGAATAATAGCAGAATTAAATGATTCAAGTTGACACTAGAATGGTAAAAGTAGAAATAAATACTTGGTTATTATTATCTTCTATCACGTTTAATTATTATCCTCTAACACATTTTCCAAAGTGTTTTCTGTAAACTGTTCATGGAACTTACTTTCAGCGGATGGTTATTTCAACAATAACATTGCTTACAACTGCAAAGGTGTACCTATCCCAGCTAAGGGAGAGATGACAATGTCTATGGCTAGGACCTTTTACAAGGAAACATTGACTAGAGCAAGAAGTCACAAAAAATAGAATCAGCTAACAAAAGCTATATTAAGAAATTTTATAGTCTAACAGTTATTATTAAATATTAAAAAGATTATAAATAATTGAACTAGCCTGTCTGTTTCAGTTGGTAGAGCAAAAACAAAACAAAACAAAAAGACAAAAACCAAAAACCAAAAACCAAAAAAACCCCCTAAATAACTCAAAATGTTAGAAAAAGAGCAACAAAAAACCAAATAAACTAGGATAAAATGCCCACCTTTTCCCTCCAGGCATCTCCCAATTCTAGGTATGGGAAGAAAGGTAAGGATTCCAGACATTCCGGGATAACCAACTACTGAGAAGCAGAGATAACAGCAGACAAGGGTTTCTCAAGCTCAGCACTGTTGACATTCTGGGCTGAATAATTCCTCGTTGTAGGGAGCTGCCCTATACGTTGTAGGAAGTTTAGTAGCATCTCTGACCTTCCACTAGATGCCAGTAATATCCTCCCCCGACCTTCTCAGTCGTGACAAACAAAAATTCTTCCAGACATTTTGCCCCTGGGGGCAAAATCGTCTTCAGTTGAGAACAACTGATCTAGAACAATATATGAAGCTCGGGTTTGTAAAGTTTGCTGATTTCTGTGGTGTAAATACATCCACCATGTGCTATTTCAAGTACAAATGTGACATCACTGTGGAATTGGTTAGAGATATGTAGTAACACCATTATGTAGTATTTCTATTATATAGATAACAACTGTTGTAAATAACATATATAGCAATTAAATTTAGTTAAATAATTGGGAAGTGGTGAGTTTTGAGTATTTATTTCCTTTGGTTTTAATATAATTTATTTAATTGTAAGTTATATAATTTATTTTTAGTAGCTGCTATGTTTAGCAACTATCTGAAAAAGTTCCTAAAATGTTAACAATAGGTTCTCTCAAGCTTTGGCACACTACTGTAATAGGGGCAAACTAAGAGTAGACCAAACTTACCAAAACTTGGACCCAGCCTCAGATCAACTCAGTCCGTAATTGGATCCATTCCCCACTGTAGCTGCCTGTCAAAGGATAGAATGAACCCTCCCTGAAAGATGACTACATCCTCTGGAGTGCAAGTTTTTATACATAATATATAGCAGTCATAAAAAATTACCAGGCATACCAAAGTAAAGGATCAAGTGTAATAAATTGACAAAAGAAACAGTTCTGTGGATGGCTCAGATATCCAGATATTTAAGTTATCAGACAGACTTTAAAATAACTGTGATTAATATATCCAAGAAAATAGATTACAGGATGTAGAATTTCATCTTGAGAAGTGGGATTTATTTTTTAAAAAATTCAATAACAAATTATAAACATGAGATAAACTTAACAGCATATTGGACATAGAAGAAGGTGGAATTAGTGAACAGAAAAACAGGTCAGTAGAAAATATCTAACTGAAGCTAAGAGAGCTAATATATATATTAGCTGGATTATATATATATATATATATATATATATCAGGATTATTAGTGTACTCAACATACAATGTAATTGTTTTTTGTGGTCCTTTACTAATTCCTCTCTTATCACCCTCCTCCCCCATCCCCTTTCCCATCTCTGGTAGCCTCAGTTCTGTTCTCTCCTTTCAAAAGTTCAATGCATTATTGTGATTTTTGTATCTTTCTTTCTTTTAAAATTTATTTGTTTATTTTTTAGCTCCCACTTACGAGTGAGGACATGCAGTATTTCTTTCTGTGCCTAGACTATTTCACTTAACATAATTTTCTCTAAGTTCATCCATGTTGCTGCAAATGGCAGGATTTCATTTTTTTTTTTTTTTTAATGGCAGAGTAGTATTCCATTGTGTAAATATACCACGTTTTCTTTTTCTAGTCATCCGATGATGGACATTAAGGTTGGTTCCAACTCTTGGCTATTATAAATAGAGCTGCGATAAACATGGGAGTGCAGGTATCCCTTCGACATGATGATTAAGGGGAAAAATCTGAAAAGCACCCAGATAAATTAACTTGAAAAATAAATAATGTAGAACTGTTAAATAAATCCAAGAGGTTGATTTCAGAAAAGACCAAGAAAGTTGACCATTTCTGATAAGTCTAATCAAGAAGAAAAGGAGGAAGAAAAGAACATAAGGTTCAAAACACTAGGAATAAAAATAGGATTAAACCAAAATTATGGACAAAATTATTTTAATGTAAGAGAATAATATACTAACCCTATTGTAATAAATTAAAAATCTCAGTGAAATGGATAATTTTCTAAATATAAAATAAAATACAAAATTTGACTCAAGAAGAGTTACAACACCTGAATAGACTAGTAACCCTGGAAGAAACTGAGTTATCACAAAAACAAATTATTACTATGCTATTACAAACTGTCAGTTATAGAAAATAGATGATAGATTATCAACTGCTTTGAGAAATGTAAAATATTCTTAAAATCAAGACTTGACAAAAAATAATACAACCAAAGAAAAACTAGACCAATCTGATTTATGAAAATAGATGTAAGAATCTTAATAAAATATTAGTTAAAGGAATATAGTAACATGTTGAATGAGTAACATGGCATGTCAAGGTGGGGTAAATTTCAGGAATGTACAAATGGTTCGAACTGGAGCAGCTTAAAAAAATATGATCATTTTAATATATGCCCAGAAGAGATTTTATAAAATTTCAAAATGCATTCTTTGATTTTAAAAAAATTCTTAATGAATTAGTAAGAGTAAATACTGTGTTTTATCAAATCTAAGAAGCCATTTGTAAGGATAGAGAAAAAAGCAAAGTGTTTTTCCTATTCTTTCTCACCACTCAATAAAAGGTAGCACAACACTTAAAATACCTAATGTAAGGATATAGGAAAAACCAAACCAAAATGGTCTTTCCTATTCTCATACACTCAAGACAACACACAACACAGAATGCTTCTGTTACTGATGTGTGTGGGTGGGAGCAGGGGGACGAGGTTTCCCCACACACCAAGCAAGCAGTTCTCTAGTGGACACCAGCTGGGTATCCACTAATTTAATTCAGTTCTGATACTGTCTACCTGGAAATAGCATCAGATCCCACAGGTTGAGGACCTAGTCCCACAAGATGACACCCCCCTTCTAGTGCCAATCACAAACCCCAGCTTGTTTCACCAATTGGCTATAAATTGGGGTTCCTATGACCCCCTCCTTAGGTTCAAATTATTTGCTAGATCAGTTCATAGAACTCAGGAAAACACTTTACTGTTGTTTACGAGTTTATTATAAAAGGTATTACAAAGGATCCAGGTGAACAGCCAGATAGAAAAGATGCATAGGGGCACGATATGTGGGGAAGGGTGGGGAGCTTCCAGACCTTTTTTGTGCACACCACCCTGCAGGAACCTACATGTGTTCAGTTATCTGGTAGCTCCTGGACCCAGTCCTTTTGGGTTTTTATGGAAGCTTTTTTAAGTAGGCATGATCTATTAAATCATTAGCCATTGGTGATCAGCTTAACCCTCAGCCTCTCTTCCCACCCCAGAGGTTGAGGGGGCTGAGATGAAAGTCCCAAACCTCTAATCATGCCTTGGTCTTTCCTGTAACCAGTCCTCTTGTTGAAGCTACCCAGGGTATGCCAGCTACTGGTTATCTCACTAGTGTATAAAAAGATACTCTTATCACTCTCAAGACTCCAAGGGTTTTAGGGATTGTACGTCAAGAAATAGGGACTAAGACCAAATATATATTTCACAATATAACATCATTGATTGAAAGATTTATTATTACTGTGTGTAATACTAAGAAAGAAAAAAACTTCCAAGTTGTGAAATGCTGCTCATTAATCATAAGACACATCTAGTTTTCAGAGATTTAAGGTGTTAATAAAAAGTGCTCAATAGAATCAGTAGAATCAATGAAATTCTGTAAATAGTGTTGGGACAACTAGCTAAATATTAAAAAAGTAAATTTATATCCCACCCTTAATATTTTATTCCCCAGTATCCTATATCCCAATAAAGTCTAAGTTAAATAAAAATTTAAAATATTAACCGTAAAACCATGCAAATGCTAGAGGAAAATATAAGTGGGAAATTTGTATAACAGTGGGGCGAAGTACGCCTTCCTAAACAAGATTCCTGAAGCAGAAATCAAAAGGAAAAATATTGGATTGGACTACCTAATTATTTTACATTTCTATGGCTCAAAAACACTGTGTGTGCATGTGTGTGTAAAACCTCAGAGTCAAACAAACTGGGAGAAATATTTACAAACCAGGTGACAGACAAAAGATTAATATTCAAACCAATTAAGAAAGACAAACATCAGAAAAATGGGCAGAAGATTTAAATAGGTAGTTTTCAAAGTAAGAAATAAATATGTATGATCAATAAACATAGGAAAAAATCTTTCACTTATTAGTAATAAAAAAATGAGGTAAAAGGAGGAATAATTTTTTATCTACCAAATTAGGGAAGATTTCCAATATCATCAAATCCATTGTTGATCAGAGTATGGGAAATTAACACTTTCAAATACTGCTGGGTAGAGAGCAATTTAATAAGCTATATGAAAGTCTTAGCATTCTTCATGCCATTGATCTAGAAATTACAATTCTAGGGATTTATGCTAAAAATCACTTTTATGCATAAAGATATAGCTATAAGAATGTTCTTAATCACTCTTTTTATGATGGCAAAAAATAATTTAAATGTCCAAAGTAAAGGCCTAGCTAAATGAACTATGTTGTGAAAATATATTTGGCATTTTAAATAAGAATGCAAAAGAATATGTACTTATCAGATAAGAAATTTAAAATACTCTTTTCCGGTCGCATGGTTTGTGAGGGGAGCATCCGCTTTTCCCGGGCCTTCGCTGTGAGTGTCCCAGCCTTCCTCGACATCAGTGAGGAAGACCGGGCTGCTGAGCTTCCTGCTTACTTGAAATCTAAAGGAGCTGAGATCTCAGAAGAGAACTCAGAAGTTGGACTTCATGTGGACTTAGCTCAAATTATTGAAGCCTGTGATGTGTGTCTGAAGGAAGTTGATAAAGATGTTGAGAGTGTGATACACAGTTTGGTATCCCTCCTCCTGATCCTGGAACCAAACAAGAAACTTTGATAGAAAACCTACGTGAAAAGTTGGTCAAATTTCGGGAAGATGAATGACCATCTCTGAGACTGCAGTTGCTAAGCAGCTTTTACATGGGATGGATAAGAGTACACCAGTAAGATACACAGTGTATTGCAGCCTCATTAAAGTGGCAGCATCTTGTGGGGCCATCCAGTACATTCCCTCTGAGCTGGATCAAGTTAGAAAATGGATTTCTGACTGGAGGCTCACCGCTGAGAAAAAAAACCACACTCTTTTAAGACTACTTTATAAAGCACTTGTGCGTTGTAAGAAAAATGATGCTGCTTCAAAAGTCGTGGTGGAATTGCTCGGAAATTACAGAGAACAATGCTTTCTAGATTCGAGTTGATGCCCACAGGTGTATTGTATGAGCATTGAAAGATCCAAATGCATTTCTTTTTGACCATCTTCTTACTTTAAAAACAGTCAAGTTTTTGGAAGGCGAGTTTATTCATGATCTTTTAACCATTTTTGTGAGTGCTAAACAGGCATCATGTCAAGTTTTATCAGAATAATAAAGACTTCCTTGATTCACTTGACCTATTACATGAACAGAATATGGCAAAAATGAGACTACTTACTTTTATGGGAATGGCAGTGGAAAGTAAGAAATTTCTTTTGATACAATGCAGCAAGAACTTCAGGTTGGAGCTGATGATGTTGAAGCATTTGTTATTGATGCAGTAAGAACTAAAATGGTCTACTGCAAAATTGATCAGACCCAGAGAAAAGTAGTTGTCAGTCATAGCTCGCATTGGACATTGGGAAACCGCAGTGGCAACAACCGTCTGACACACTTAATGCCTGGAAACAAAACTTGAACAAAGTGAAAAACAGCCTTTTGAGCCTTTCTGATACCTGAATTTTTATACATATAATTTTGTTCTTTTTGGGGGGAGAAAAAAACATAAATCATAGTAAAACAGTGTAAACTAAACTAAAAAATACTATTTACAATAGCTGAGAGTTGGAACCAGCCCAAATGTCCATCATCAGATGAGTGCATAAGGAAACTGTTGTATATCTACACAATGGAATACTACTCTGCTATAAAAAAGAATGTGCTATAAAAAAGAATGAAATACTGCCATTTGCAACGACATGGATGGGCCTAGAGAGAATTACATTAAGTGAAACGAGTCAGGCACAGAAAGAGAAATATCACATGTTCTCACTTATTTGTGGGAGCTAAAAATAAATAAATGAATACACAAATAAACTGGAGGGGGAGGGAAGAAGACTCAACAATTACAATTCCTTTAAGTTGATACAAGCGAACAGATATGAGGTTGTTGGGAGGGAGAGGGGAAGGGAGGACGGAGGGAGGTTTTGGAAATGGGCCACAATAGTCAGCTACATTGTATACTGACAAAATAAAATAAAATTAAAAAATAAGATAAAATAAATGTAAAGCCAAAAACAATAATAAAAAATAAAAAAATTTAAATTTTAAAGTTTAAAAAACAGTATTAATGTATGATCCCATGTTTTTAAAATATCCATATCTATAAATATATGCATAGAAAACAGTTTAGAAGGTTATGAACCAAATATTAACAGTAGTTATCTCTGGATGGTAGAATTGTAGGTGATTTTTCTTTAATCTATACTTTTAAATTTTTCTAAAACGAGCATGTATTTTTTAGGTAATAAGAATGGTATTAATATTATTTTAATATTACTCAGTGTGTTACATTGAACATTCATTTTAAAAACTTACTTTGAGAACATCATCTTTCTACCCCCAAATTTATCTTTTCCCAGTGATAATTTGGAAGAATGAAATGGAATGTAATTTCAAATTTATTTTTGAGGGCCAAAATCTATCCTGGGAGCCTAGACTGCTCAAACTTTCTATTTACTTACCTTCTCTTGCCCTCCATTTCAAGCACCATTTCAAATTTTCTCCCTCCTCACGACGGTCTTCTGTCTTCCTATAGTACTCACATGGTCCTGTTCTCAGAAACCTGGAGGTAATTGATGAAGGATGGGAAATCAAGATCAGAGATTTGCACTTATTTCCAAACAGACTTATTTTATAAACTGTTTATCATGATTGAATTGGAGATATTTTGAAGCAACCGTTGATTGAAGGCTTACCATGTACCAGGCATTATGCTAAGCACTTTAAAGAAAATTATCTCCTTTATTCTTCATAATTTAAATAGAAAATCAAGTCTCACAAAGGGCATGTAATTTACTTAATGTAACACTGGTTGGAAAGAGATGGAGCTAGGACACAAATTCAGATCTGTCTGGCCCCTAAGGCACCCCTTCTCCAGCTCCTTTATTATGTTATAATGCCTCCCTGTATTCTGGCTGATTATTCTTTCTGCTAAGTAATTCACCATCTGGTAGCTATCACACTCTCTGGTGTTAATTGGTGCTAATTTTCGGATGATGACCAAGTGACTACATTTGGATTTTAAAGTGGAGAAAGCTGTGATTAAGGTGCAATACATGTGAGGTTGAAGTCACAACTTTCCCCACTTTACTGTGTGTGACTTTGAATAAGCTACTTAACCTCTATGAGTCTTAATTTCCTCATTTGTAAGATGAGGATAATACCTGTGCCACAACAACTTTTAAGAGGATTAAGTAAATAATGTTGAAATATTTTGTAAGTGGGAAAAAACACTGTAAATGTGAAGCGTTGATAATAAAACAGTGTAAGGATTGGAATAAATAGCTTTCAGAACTAAAGTTCATCAGCAAAAGAGAGGCATGCTGCTTATTTAGAATATAGACCAGAGATCAATGAATTAAGTACTGCTTTGAAATTCTTGGAAGTTTTGTCCATTTGCTAGGTGGTTCATTTTCTGGTGGTTTTGCAGATTGGTGTTGATGATAACTAGTAGTAATTTGCTACAGGGGATGGGATGAGGAAGTGAGTGATTTTGCTTGTCCAGCATAAAAAGAGACCTAGAGACACCTAGGAGACAATAGATAATTGATATCCCTAATCTATCACAAATTGACCAGCCTATGTCCAGAATACTCTGTGGTTCAGTATGAGACCCTCCATTTGAAAGATTTGTAGACACAATGGACCACATTCAGAGAAGAGCAACTGATGGTTAGAAATCCAAATCATGTCACCTTGAAAAGATGTTGGAAAAGAACAGAAAATGCCTAACTCAAGGGGAAAAGTCGTGGAGCCAGCATGTTGTACTTCAGTAGTCTGTACATGTAGCTATTCATTAGAACCATAAATTCTGAGCCCCTTCTCCCAAAGTTCCGATTAGCAAGATTGTTGTGGAGCCCAGAATCTTTCTTTTTAAGCTTCCTCACAATTCTTTATGCTTGGTTACTATGAGTCTAGATGAAGCTTATGGAAGATCTGTGTAAGGGTGCTGTCAATAGCCATGTAACAAACACCACAACCAACAGGCAGAGTTGAAAAGATTTATCAACTGTCTGAATGTGAGATGGTGAAAAAGCTGTTACTAAAGATTAATTTGATGTTTAAAACCTCGCTTGGGTGGAAAGATGATGAATTCAGTTTTGGAAGCCTGATATACTTGAGGTTTTAACCTAAAATTTTTGGCATATCACTGTTCTCTAAAGTGTGTTCTACTGTATATTTATTTTATCAGAACATTACTCCTACATAATGCTAGTTCCATTACATATTAAAATGTGTTCTGTGAAAAAAAAAAAGTGCCATGGACTAGAAAAAGAATGGATTGCTTATTGGGAAACACTGAGTTAAAATAAATCAAATGGTTGCCTTATCATAACATTCATGGAGGCTACAAGACACTAACATTCATTGTAGAGCTCCAGGAGTAGAATACAATGCTCGTATGTAGCGTTTTCAAAAATTTTTGTCCACAAAATATTTCCCCCCCCACCCCACAGAATGTTTTTTTAATTGAAGAGCATATTGTAAGGATAATGTTCCTTATAATACAGGATAATGTTTCTTATAACACATACAGGAATACGCTAAAGTAGATACAGAAGATATTTAAATTTAGTGCAAAGGCCGAAGTTAGATATCATGGAAGGGACAAACAAGGAAGGCTATGAAATGCTGCAGTGACTCAAAGGAATAACAACCAGTCATTTGAATAACAAACCATTGTCATTTGGCAATATTGGAAAACAATTTCAGTAGAAGCAGTAGTGAAAGTAAGATCGTGAAGATGTTAGGATACAATCTCAAACCACCAGCTGAAGTGGAGATAATGTTGTAAAATATTTAAAATTGGAATTATCACAGAAAATACAGTCATCATAATTAAGTTATTATAGTTAAGGTAGGAGTGGTGAGGATAACCCCTTATAATGGGAGAGAAAGCAGACCCAAGGAAAAATTTTACTTTTTTCGATTATCAGAATAAAGACATAAAGATGGATGCATTTCAGGTGCTAGAAATGAGGGAAAGAGATTTAAAGAGCAGGTAGAATATGCTTTAGAAAAGTGGATTGATTTTTCTGCTTCTGGGAGATAGGTAATAGACAAATTTTTGGATTAATGTTCATCTATGAGATGAGTTTTTAATATTCAATTTTTTGGACTAACTAGTTTCTTTCCTCTTGTGTCATGTATGAGGGGTCTTCAAAACGTTCATGGGAAGATTCATATTATCTTTTAATTCTATTTTTCCACGAGCTTTCTTAAGTCCCCTCAAATGCTTGCTGTGGAGTAGGCGTTCACTACGTGGCAGCTCTTGTTAGTGTTGCTGTTGTTTCCATTGTTTGAACATTTTACTATTTTGCACTAGCACTAGTGGGTAGACAGAGGAAATGAGAGTCAATGAATGTCAAACCAGGTAACTCTATTTGCTTTATCAATTCTATGTTTCACGTTCATGAATTAGCTAGCGTAGTCCATGATTCCTTCTGCTATTTATTTTTATTATCTTTATTATCTTGCATTGTACCTGGAACAAACTACACTTTTGTTAATTCATGTCTTGATTTTGTTTTTCAGTGGTCATTCTAGTTGCAGTTTTTCTGCCCTAAGAAAAGTTAGCTTTATGCTCCTGGAGATTTGCACATTTTATTTCTATGTACTCACTTAAGTATACAGTGTTAACGGGCAGTCGCATGACTCATAGTCGACATAAGCATAAATTAACTCTAGTACCTCTGTGGTGTGCCCTCTTTGAGATTACTTTGGAAGACCACCCAGAAGGTGGCATTTACACAGACAGGTGGAATTTATTCAACTTAAGAAACCGAGCAATAATGACTGACCAATTACACCTGCATCCTTCAGTATGGACCAGCTACCCATTTGCTCTTGATTGAGGTTCAAACTATTGATCTTAAACTATAAAGGGCTTTATGGGCTGAATTATGGCTACTTTAAACAAGACTTCTTCCTTCAAATAGAGTGCTTTGCACATAGTGAGCACTCCATAAATGCTCTTGAATGCACTTGACATAAGTGTTATGACTGAATGAATGTTTAGAGATTCCAGTCAACTTCTTTTCATGGTTTCCAGATTTGAGGGAAGGCTTCTTGATATTGAATCTTTCTCTATCATATTAGTTTTGTTTGGGGGTTTAATGAAGTGTAATTTTACTGACCACATGAAATTCATCTTTTTGGTGATAAATCTTTTTAGATGGTTTGCTGGCCCAGTCTGAGTAATTCATGGTTTTATGATTTGATTCATGTGCTGAGGCACAATAGCTGTAAAATAAAACAATAGTTTTAATAAGTTCACCAAGAAAGTGGTAAATGTATTATTTTTTGCCCTGGGCCTGGGTGTTTCCTCACGGATTTTCACTTGTTTGGTGCTTAGCTTGGTGCTTCCCACAAAGATAACTTTATAACAGTAATGCTTAAAAACTTTTCAGTGCGTAAACTTATACAATGTGAGAGGAAATTTTTTACTTCTGCATTGGGCAAAAAGTTATTTGGAAATTACTAATATAAATTAATTGGAATAATTAGAAAGATGGGATGCTTTGTTATTTTAAATACGAAAGGTTTTCTTTCCCTTAAAGGAATGCCATGCAGGTCAGTGGGTCTCAGGATTATTGGGAGAATTTAAAAATATAGATCTCCAAACTCTTTAATCTGTGCTTTTTAAAAGCTTGATGTAATTCAGATAATTATCCATCTTCTAGAATCATTGATTTGGGCCTAGGGAATCAGTGATTTACTACTAATTTTTTGTCTCAAAATTAGGTCTAGAAATATATCACACCACCTCTTTTCAAGGCAATTATATACTTTTCTATTATAAAATAGACTTTTAGTATCTTTATTTTTAAAAAAACAAAACAAAATAAGAAAATTATACTAATTTGAGACTCTGTGGGACCATACAGTTTGAAGTTTTCTTATTGATCAACCAACTTGCAAGAAAAAATCAGGATTTAGCAGCAAATACAGATGACAAATGACTCTGAAGTAACAAAATCTACTCTTCCCTCACCCCCCCATATACTAAATAAAGATACTATTTGTTACCCACCCAGTTACTTAAGCAAAAAACCAAGACTCAATCCTTAATTATTCTTTTCCTCAACTTCTATATCTAATCTACCAGTACATTTTGCTCTGTGTACCTTCAAAATATATTCTGAATTTGACCATGTCCATTTCTACTGCTCTAGTCTAATCCACCGTTATTTTTATCGTCTTTGACCTGAACTGCTGTGACAGTCTGTCTGCTTTGGCTTTTTTTTTTTTTTTTCATAGACTTTATTTTTTAGAACAGTTTTAGATTTACAGAAAATTGATGACATAAGTCAGAGAATTCACATATACTCCCTCACCGAATTTCCCCTTTATTATTTTTTTAAGTTCTGTTTTATTTTATTTATTTTTGACAGTTGGCTGGTTTGGAGGTCTGAACTCTTGACCTTGGTGTTACAACACTACACTCTAACCAACTGAGCTAACCAGCCAGCCCTATGTTATTTTTAATTATTTTATTTAAATACATACAAATAATAATTATATTTACGGGGTACAGAGTGATATTTCAGTACATGTATGCATTGTGGAATGATCAAAGCAAAGTAATTAGCATGTCCATGACCTCAAATATTTATCATTTCTTCATGGGGAGAATATTTAAAATACTCTTCTTTCCTTACCCACTCCATGCACACACCCAGCCTCTGGTAACCACCATTCTCTCTACTTTTATGAGTTTGTCTTTTTTAGGTTCTGTGTATAAGTGAGAATATACAGTAGTTATCTTTCTGTGCCTGGCTTATTGTACTTAACACAATGCCTTCTAGTTTCATTCAAGTTGTTGCAAATGACAGAATTTCCTGGGTTTTGTTCTGGCCGTATATCATTCTATTGTGTATATCACAAATTTAAAAAATCCATTTATTTATTTATTTTTTAATTTTATTTTGTCGATATACATTGTGGCTGATTATTGCTCCCCATCACCAAAACCACCCTCCCTTCTCCCTTCCCCCCTCCCCCCCAACAATGTCCTTTCTGTTTGCTTGTCGTATCAAATTCAAGTAATTGTGGTTGTTATATCTTCTTCCCCCCCGTTTTTTTTGTGTGTGTGTGTGTGTGTGTGTGTGAATTTATATATTAATATTTAGCTCCCACCAATAAGTGAGAACATGTGGTATTTCTCTTTCTGTGCCTGACTTGTTGCACTTAATATAATTCTCTCAAGGTCCATCCATGTTGTTGCAAATTGCAGTATTTCATTCGTTTTTATAGCTGAGTAGTATTCCATTGTGTAGATGTACCACATTTTCCGTATCCACTCATCTGATGATGGGCATTTGGGCTGGTTCTAACTCTTGGCTATTGTAAAGAGTGCTGCGATAAACATTGGGGAACAGGTATACCTTCGACTTGATGATTTCCATTCCTCTGGGTATATTCCCAACAGTGGGATAGCTGGGTCATAAGGTAGATCTATCTGCAATTGTTTGAGGAACTTCCATACCATTTTCCATAGAGGCTGCACCATTTTGCAGTCCCACCAACAATGTATGAGAGTTCCTTTTTCTCCGCAACCTCGCCAGCATTTATCATTCAGAGTCTTTTGGATTTTAGCCATCCTAACTGGGGTTAGATGGTATCTCAATGTGGTTTTGACTTGCATTTCCCGGATGCTGAGTGGTGTTGAGCATTTTTTCTTATGTCTGTTGGCCATTTGTATATCTTCCTTAGAGAAATGCCTACTTAGCTCTTTTGCCCATTTTTTAATTGGGTTGCTTGTTTTCTTCTTGTAAAGTTGTTTGAGTTCCTTATATATTCTGGATATTAATCCTTTGTCAGATGTATATTTTGCAAATATTTTCTCCCACTCTGTTGGTTGTCTTTTAACTGTTAATTGTTTTTTTTGCTGTGCAGAAGCTTTTTAGTTTGATATAATCCCATTTGTTTATTTTTCCTTTGGTTGCCCATGCTTTTGGGGTCGTATTCATGAAGTCTGTGTCCAGTCCTATTTCCTGAAGTGTTTCTCCTATGTTTTCTTTAAGAAGTTTTATTGTTTCATGTTGTATATTTAAATCCTTAATCAATTTTGAGTTGATTTTAGTATATGGTGAGAGGTATGGGTCTAGTTTCATTCTCCTGCATATGGATATCCAGTTATCCCAGCACCATTTGCTGAAGAGGCAGTCCCTTCCCCAGTGAATAGGTTTGGTGCCTTTGTCAAAGATCAGATGGAAGTAAGTGTGTGGGTTGATTTCTGGATTCTCTATTCTATTCCATTGATCAGTGTGTCTGTTTTTATGCCAGTACCATACTGTTTTGGTTATTATAGCTTTGTAGTATAGCTTAAAGTCAGGTAGTGTTATGCCTCCAGCTTTATTTTTTTTGCTCAGCATTGCTTTGGCTATGCGTGGTCTTTTATTGTTCCATATAAATGTCTGGATAGTTCTTTCCATTTCTGAGAAAAATGTCTTTGGAATTTTGATGGGGATTGCATTGAATTTGTATATCACTTTGGGTAGTATGGACATTTTCACTATGTTGATTTTTCCAATCCAAGAGCATGGGATATCTTTCCATCTTCTTGTATCCTCTCTAATTTCTCTCAGCAGTGGTTTGTAGTTCTCATTATAGAGATTTTTCACATCCTTGGTTAACTCAATTCCTAAGTATTTTATTTTTTTGGTGGCTATTGTAAATGGGCAGGCTTTCTTGATTTCTCCTTCTGCATGTTCACTATTGGAGAAAAGAAATGCTACTGATTTTTGTGTGTTGATTTTGTATCCTGCTACTGTGCTGAAATCATTTATCAATTCCAAGAGTTTTTTTGTAGAGGTTTTAGGCTGTTCGATATATAGGATCATGTCATATGCAAACAGGGACAGTTTGACGTCATTTTTTCCAATCTGGATGCCCTTTATTTCCTTCTCTTCTCTGATTGCTCTGGCTAGTACTTTCAACACTATGTTGAATTGGAGTGGTGAGAGTGGGCATCCTTGTCCAGTTCCTGTTCTTAAAGGAAAAGCTTTCAGCTTTTCCCCATTCAGGATGATATTGGCAGTGGGTTTGGCATATATGGCTTTAATTATTTTTTAGATACTTTCCCTCTATACCTAACTTATAGAGGTTCTTTGTCATCAATGAGTGCTGAACTTTATCAAATGCTTTTTCAGCATCTATAGAGATGATCATATGGCCCTTGTGTTTGAGTTCATTAATATGGTGTGTCACATTTATTGATTTGCGTATGTTGAACCAACCTTGCATCCCTGGGATGAATCCCACTTGATCGTGATGAATAATTTTACATATGTGTTGCTGTATTCTGTTTGCTAGTATTCTAGTGAGGATTTTTGCATCTATATTCATCAAGGATATCGGCCTGTAGTTTTCTTTTTTGGTTATATCTTTACCTGGTTTTGGTATAAGGATGATGTTTGCTTCATAGAATGAGTTTGGGAGATTTGCGTCCATTTCAATCTTTTGGAATAGTTTGTAAAGAATCGGTGTCAATTCCTCTTTGAATGTTTGGTAAAATTCTGCTGTGAATCCATCTGGTCCTGGGCTTTTCTTTGTTGGGAGCCTTCTGATAACAGCTTCAATCTCCTTTATTGTTATTGGTCTGTTCAAATTTTCTACGTCTTCATGGTTCAGTTTTGGGAGCTTGTGTGTGTCCAGAAATTTATCCATTTCCTCCAGATTTTCAAATTTGTTGGTGTATAGTTGTTTATAGTAGTCTCGATTGATTCCTTGTATTTCAGATGAATCAGTTGTAATATCACCGTTTTCATTTCTAATTTTGGTTATTTGAGTCTTCTCTCTTCTTTTTTTTGTTAGCCATGCTAATGGTTTGTCGATTTTATTTATCTTTTCAAAAATCCAACTTTTTGATTCATTGATCTTTTGAATTGTTTTTTGGTTTTCAATTTCATTCAGTTCTGCTCTGATCTTAATGATTTCTTTCCGTCTGCTAACTTAAGGTTTGGATTGTTCTTGTTTTTCTAGTTCTTTAAGGTGAAGTGTTAGGTTGTTCACTTGCCATCTTTCTATTCTTCTGAAGTGAGCATTTAATGCAATAAATTTTCCCCTCAATACTGCTTTTGCAGTATCCCACAGGTTTTGGTATGATGTATCATTGTTTTCATTAGTTTCAATAAATTTTTTGATTTCCTGCTTGATTTCTTCTTGGACCCATATGTCATTAAGTAGAATACTGTTTAATTTCCATGTGTTTGTATAGTTTCCAGAGTTTCGTTTGTTATTAATTTCTAGTTTTAATCCATTGTGGTCTGAGAAGATACATGGGATAATTCCAATTTTTTTGAATTTATTGAGACCTGATTTGTGACCTAATATGTGATCTATCCTGGAGAATGATCCATGTGCTGCTGAGAAGAATGAATATTCTGAGGTTGTTGGGTGGAATGTTCTGTAGATATCTGCCAAGTCCAATTGGTCTAGAGTATTGTTTAGATCTTGTGTTTCTCTACTGATTCTTTGCCTAGATGATCTGTCTAATATTGACAGTGGGGTGTTCAGGTCCCCTGCTATTATGGTATTAGTGTCTATTTCCTTCTTTAGGTCTAATAGAGTTTGTTTTACAAATCTGGCTGCTCCAACATTGGGTGCGTACATATTTATGATTGTTATGTCTTCTTGATGCATCAGTCCTTTTATCATTAAGTAGTGTCCCTCATTGTCTCTTTTTATGGTTTTAGTTTAAAGTCTATTTTGTCCGTTATAAGATTAGCTACTCCAGCTCGTTTTTCATTTCTGTTTGCATGGTAAATCTTTTTCAATCCTTTCACTCTTAGTCTGTGTAAATCTTTATGGGTGAGGGGGGTCTCTTGTAGGCAGCATATAGTTGGGTCCTCCTTTTTTAATCCAGTCAGCCAGTCTGTGTCTTTTGATTGGGGAATTTAAGCCTTTTACAATAAGAGTTGTTATTGAAAGGTGTTGATTTATTCCTAGCATTTTATTGGTTGTTTGGTTGTCTTAGGTGTCTTTTGTTCCTTGCTTTCTGATTTACTGTTTGGTTTCTGTGTTTGTTGGTTCCTTAGGTTGTAGATAGCGTTTTTTTTTGCTTGTTTTCTCTTCATAAATGCCATTTTTATTATACTAGTGGGTTTAGATTTTTCTTGGGTTTTTATGGCAGTGCAAGTTATTTTTCAGGAACCAAACCGAGTACTCCCTTGAGGATTTCTTGTAAGGGTGGTCGTGTGGTAGTGAACTCCCGCAGTTTTTGTTTGTCTGAGAAATATACTATTTGCCCTTCATTTCGGAAGGATAGCGTTGCAGGGTAGAGTATTCTTGGCTGTCAATCTTTGTCTTTTAGTATTTTGAAAATATCATCCCATTCCTTTCTGGCTTTTAGGGTTTGTGATGAAAAGTCTGATGTTAACCTGATTGGGGCTCCCTCATAGGTGATTTGACGCTTCTCTCATGCAGCTTTTAAGATTCTCTCTTTGTCTCTGAGTTTTGCCAATTTGACTATGACATGTTTTGGAGAAGGCCTTTTTGGGTTGAATACGTTTGGAGATCATTGAGCTTCCTGGATCTGACGATCTGTGATTTTTCCTGTACCTGGGAAGTTTTCTGCCACTATTTTGTTGAATATGTTTCCTATGGAATCTCCATTTTCCTCCTCTTCTGGAATACCCATGACTCGGATATTTGAGCACTTAAGGTTGTCTGATATCTGTCTCAGATTTTCTTCAATGTCCTTGATTCTTTTTTCTTTGTTTTTGTCTGCTTGTGTTATTTCAAACAGCCCATCTTGAAGTTCAGAGGTTCTCTCTTCAACTTCGACAAGCCTGCTGGTTAAACTCTCCGTTGTGTTTTTTATTTCGCTGAATAACTTCTTCAGTTCAGCAAGTTCTGCTACATTTTTTTTCAGGACATTGATTTTCTTGTACATTTCCTCTTTCAGATCCTGTATACTTTTCCTCATTTCATCATGATGTCTAGCTGAGTTTTCTTGTATCTCATTCAGTTTCCTTAGAATTATCACTCGAAATTCCATGTCAGTTATTTCAAGGGCTTCTTGTTCTATAGGATCTAGAGTTTGAGATTTATTAACTTTTGGTGGTGTACTTTCTTGATTTTTTGTATTTCTGGTGTCTTTTTTTTGGTGTTTATTCATTGTGGCAGGGGGTTTCACAGTCCACCGGTTTGAGACTAATGACTAACTAGTATGTTGCTGTGGTTGCCAATTTCGTATGGCTCCCTCCGTGACTGCTCAGTTGGCCTCTAGTGCCTTCTGTGTGTGGTTGCCTCGGGTCTTGGGCTTCTCCGGGGAGCCACTTTTCTGGTCAGCTTGGACTCTGCTGGGCTGGTGGATCACGTACCACAGGGTGTGTGATCTCTGTTGAGCTTTCACTTCCTGTGCAGGACTTCTCCCTGTTCCATGTGCTCTGGCCCAGGCTGTTGGATCGTGCAGTGGCGACCCTACCGGGTGTGTTGTTTCTGTTGAGTCTCCGCCTCCCTGGCCGCACGTCTCCCCACTCTGTGCGCACTGGGCTGGGTTGGGGCGTGTCTTCTGCACCCCTCGTCTATCAGCTGGACCTTCAAGACCCTGCTCGGCACCGCCTCGCCCAGGAAGTCTACCAGGTTTCTGCTAGGCACAGACAACCGGTCGCTCTGGGTGCCTTTGTAGCACTGTGTAGATCTTTCTTGGGTCTTGTTCACCTTTGTATCCCCCCGGCATAGACCGAATCTAGTGCCCGCCTGCAGTCTGCTCTCCGTCAGGTTCAAGTGGACGTGGGAACTCTCCTACCACACTATTCCCAACCAGAAATTGGTTAGGCTTTTTTCCGAACTGGTGGCCGCAGAGATGGTATCTGCCTCCCAGTAACAGGAAGTTTACCGGGGGCCGGAGTCCAGGGTGTGGTGGAGTGACAGTCGGCCCGCCCGTACTTCCTTGCCCTCCTGACACTGGCCGGGGACACCCCACGCCACCAGCCCTGCCAGAGAACTGTGGAGGGAGTGGGAGCGGAGGCCAGCCCGCAGGCTCCGGAAAGCCCCGCGCCGGGCCATGCAAGTGGGAAGGCTCAGTGACGGCTGAGCTGGGCGGAGCTGCCAGCACCTGGGAAAATGGAGGCAGCCCCCGGGCGGTGAGTGGCCTGGTGGTGCAGGCGGGAGCCAGGAGGGCGTCAGCCCCCCGCACAGAGCTGGGCCAGGGGTCACTCACAGGGCTGTGCCAGGTCGGGTGCTCACTCTCTGCTTCTGGTTTGTCACCTTTCCCATTCTCAGCTGCTGCCGCCTCGGGCTGTTCAGTCGCTGCGCCGCTCGGGCGCTCCCAGGAATCTTCAAAATCCATTTATTTTTTGATGGACACTTAGGTTGTTTCCGTATCTTGCCTATTGTGAATAGTGCTGAAACAAGCATGAGAGTGCATATATCTTTCCAACATAGTGATTTCATTTCCTTTGGTTATATACCCAGTAGTGGGATTGCTGAATCATATGGTGGTTCTAATTTTAGTTTTTTGAGGAGCCTCCATGCTGTTTTATAAAATGGCTGTACTAATTTATAATACCAATAGCAGTGTAGAAAGGTTCCCTTTTCTTCACATTCTTGTCAGCATCTTTCATCTTTTTGACAATGCCAATCTAACAGATGTGAAGTGATATCTCACTGTAGTTTTAATTTGCGTTTCCCTGATGATTAGTGATGTTGAGCATTTTTTCATATATCTGTTGGCCATTTGTATGTATTCTTTTGAGAAATGTCTATTCAAATCAGTAGAAAAAAATACAAATTGTTTTTCCTGTGCTCTTACTTGGCAAAAATCAACACAGATTTCTGTGACCAAATGTATGGGGATTTTCCCTAGACACCAAGCAAATCTGCAGTGGACAACAGCTGGGTATTCTCTAATTCAGTTAAATTCTGACACTCTCTACTGTCTGTTAGATCCTACGGGTTGAGGGCTCAGTGCCACAAGACTGGTCCCACTTCAGATCCCAGTCTCAAGTCTGGGTCTCCAGAACTTCTGACTGACCAGCTTCTAGTTGGGATCCCCACAACTCTCTCTTTGGAATCAGTTAATTTGTTAGAGTGGCTCACTGAACTCAGGGAAACACTTACTTACATTCACCTATTTATTATAAAGGATATTACAAAGGATATAGATGAAGAGATGCATACAGTGGGTTATGGGGCAAGAGGCATGGAGCTTCTATGCCCTTTCTTGGTGCACCACCCTTCAGGAACTTCCAGATGTTCAGCTATCTAGAAGCTCTCTGAACTCATTCCTTTTGGGTTTTTATGGAGGCTTCATTATATAGGTATGATTGACTAGATCACTGGTCATTGGTGATCAGCTTAACCTTCAGCCCCTCTCCCCTCCCCAAGGTTGGGGGGGTGAGGCTGAAAGTCCCTACCCTCTAGTCCTGCCTTAATTTGTCTGATGACTAGCTTCCATCCTGAAGTGACCTAGAGGCTGCCAGCTATCAGTCAACTCATTAGCATAAAAAAGACATCACTTTGGAGATTCAGAAGATTTTAGGAGTTATATGCCAGGAAATGGGGACACAGACCAAGTATATATTTCACAATATCACAATGCCCGTTTTTTAATAGGGTTATTTGTTTTTTTGCTATTGGATAGTTTGAGTTCCTTGTGATAGCCCCTTATGTCTGTTTTGCAAATATTTTCTCCAAATCCCTGGGTTGTCTCTTCATCTATTAATTGTTTTTTGTTTTGTTTTGTTTTATTTTTGCTCTGCAGAAGCTTTTTTGGTTGATGCAATCCCATTTGTCTGTTTTTGCTTTTGTTGCTTATACTTTGGGAGTCATATCCAAGAAATCTCTCTGCCCAGACCAATGTCATGGAGCTTTTCTTGTCTGTTTTCTTCTAGTAGTTTTATAGTTTCAGGCCTTATGTTTATGTCTTTAATAAATTTTGGGTCGATTCTTTTATAAAGGGTGAGATGAATCCATTTTCATTGTACTGTATGTGTATATCCAGTTTTTCCAGCACAATTTATTGAAGAGAACGTTCGTTACCCAATGTGTGTTCTTGGCAACTCTGTCAAAAATCAGTTGATCCTAGATGTGGAGATTTACTTCTGGGCTCTCTATCTTATACTATTTGTTGATGTGTCTGTTTTTATCCCAGTACCATGCTGTTTTGATTACTGTAGCTTTGTAATATATTTTGAAATTCAGTAGCATGATGCTTCCAGCTTTGTTCTTTTCAGTCAAGATTGTTTTGGCTATTTGAGATCTTTTGAGGTTCTGTACTAATCTTAGGATTTTTTTTCCATTTCTGTGAAGAGTGACAGTAGAATTTCAGTGGGGATTACATTGAATCTGTAGACACTTTGGGCAGTATGGACATATTAACAATATTCTTTCAATCTATGAACATGGGATGTCTTTCAACTTGTGTCATATTTAATTTCTTATATCTATGTTTTATAGTTTTCAGTGCACAGATCATTCCTTCCTCACCTATCAATAATTTACTTTAAATGTAAGCAAATTAAATTCTCCAACCATACAGCATACAGTGGCTGAATGGATTAAAAAAGACTCAACTATATGCTGCTTGCAAGAAATTCACTTCACCTTAAAAGAAACTCTTAGACTGATGGTGAAGAGATGGAAAAAATGTATTCCATGCAAAGGAGAGCAAGGGTAGTTATACTTATTTCAGATAAAATAGACTTAGGTCTGACGCTAAAAAAGACAAAGGTTATTACATAATGATAAAGGAGACAGTTCATCAAGAGTATACAACAATTGTAAATATATATGCAACTAACACTGGAGCATTTAAGTATATAAAGCAAACAGTTTCCCCTATTATTAACATCTTACGTGTGAAATATATGTCACAATTTATGAACTAATATTGATATATTAGTATTAACTAAAATTCATGCTTTATTCAGATTTCCTTGGCTATCACCTGATATCTCATCTCCTCCAAAAGCATATCCTTGATCATTTTATTTAAAATAGCTTCTTTTCCCCCACCCCCAGAACTCTATCCCATTACTCCTCTAGATTTTATTCACAGCAGATACTCTATTTCAGTTTCTATCTAATTTATGCGATTGTTTACTTTTTGATTCTCCTTACTGTTATGGGAGCTCTTTAAGAACAGAAACCTCATCTATCTTAGTCTCTGTTGTGTTCCGGAGCTTAGTACCTGTACAGGGTCCATGCTCAATATATATGTTGAATGGATGAATGGGAAAAGAATCAATGATTCTTTCATCCATTTTGCCTTTGAAAGTTTGCCTTAGGCTGGGTTTTAATTGTTCCAACTGGAAATGCTACAATTTTAAGTAAAATAATTAATGGATTTAAGATTCTCATGAAAATTAGTTCCTGTATTCAATTTAATTATTGAATTGTGTAATCCCAAGATTCTGAAGGACAATTTATAATATTTTCCTGTGCTTCAACCATTATTCGCTTTGTTCTCAAAATAGCCATATGAAATAGCAGGTATTATTAACTTACTTTGCAAATAAAAAACACAATTTACTTTTAAGGCATAAATGACTTTTTCAGGGCTTTGTAGAAACAGGGAGTAGACTTAAGACTGGAAATCTGATATTTTTTTCCATGCCCTCTTTATTTTTTTCTCTTCTTAATTTTGTGTCACGTCTTCAGTTTATATATGGTGATATCCAGGAAATGAAGGGCTTTGGATAAACGCGTTCTCTAGACAAAACAAAACATCTGTTTTAACCCTAAAAGTATTGACTAATGATTTTTCTATGTAGTTTGGTCTAAACAATATTACCTGTCTTACTAAAAAGCATAATTTAGTGATTAATTTTATGACATAGATATTATTATGAATATGTTATTAAACTGTATTTTAAAACAGTGGTATAATTAGGTCCTAATGAACTGCATAGAACTCTCCTTGCCCTCTAAATAATTTCTACAGTGTTCTGTAAAGTATATAGGGTGACCCTTCTTTATCTTCTCATCCACTTTGAAGTCCTCAGAGGCTATCAAGGTGTCCAGTGCACTAGTATTGTTCTGTATTGCTCTTGTTTGAGTTCCTTTTGTTGTCTCTCAAGACTTGTAGAACATGGCAATAATTGTGTCTAGAATTAACCTGCTAGCCACAACTTCTGTTGTTCTATTTCTGATTACAATCCAGGGTAGAAATGAAAATTTCCATGGAAAATAAGAAAACAAATATTATGTGTGAAAATAATGTAAATTTTACCACCTCCCAAGTCTACTATATCCCTCAGAGAGCAGCACATGACAAGTGTGTACACAGCACCAGTTTTGAAGGACCAGGCCAAAAAGAAAAAGTGATATGAAGAGACAAAGAGCCCATTGATCAGAATCTTATGGCATGTCTACTGGTAGTCTCTAGGAATTCACAGAAGCAGCTGCCCAATGGCCAAAATGTAGGTAAAGCACTTTGGCAGAATATGGTTGAAAATAGTGACAAAGAATAGGGAAGTCAAACATGTTTTTTTACCTAAAATAGGTTAAACTGTGTAAGAGCTGTGGATGTTTTTATTTCTAGTTAATTTCTAGGTTTTTAACTTTTATTGGAGGCTTGAAGTTGCTAAATGTCTGACTATAGAAGAAATGAAATGTGTTAGTTTGCTAAGACAGTCATAGTAAAGTACCACAGACTGGGAGACTTAGAATTTTATTCTCTCATAGTTTTGGAGGCTAGAAGTCCAAAATCAAGATGTCAGCTGGTCTGATATCTTCTGAGGTCTCTCTCCTCGGCTTGTAGATGGCTGTCTTCTCCCTGTGTCTTCACATGATCTTTCCTATATGTGTTGTCTTTGTCCTAAATTTCTGTTCATATAAGGACACCAGTCATATTGGATTAGGGCCCACCTGAATGACCTCATTTTAACTAGACTACATTTTAAAAACCCTATTTCCAAATACAGTCACAAATACAGTTACATTCTGAGATACTAGGGGTTAGAACGTCCACATATGAATTTTGCGGGAACACAATTTAGCCCATAACATGAAGGGAATATTCTCTTTAATATTGTTTTCTTTAGCATTTTAAAATTTATTCTCAATAAATAAAGGGTCTTGACTTTAAAAGCCTTTTTCTCTCTGGAGTTATAAATGTGCACAAGAAACAATTAAATTGTTTTAAAAGAAACAGGAAATGATATTGAAATTCAGAGGAGGCAGATATCAACATGGTCTAGAGAAGAACTTTAGAACCTGGAAGCCGAAAATGGCCTTAAGAATTATTTATTTTTTCAGCATTATCCATCTGTAGGTTCAAGTTCTACACATGCAAATTTTTATCACCTCACACTCACTTTTTCCTCTGTTTCTCCTTTTCTTCTTTGTTGGAATCTGCAGAGAAACTAAAAACAAAACAAAACTAAACTAAATACCTTACCTCTCCATGAGCTCATTTGTATGGGGGAACATTGATTTACTTCAATAATCTCATTTTACTAATGGTAATGGGGATCACAAATTAAATGATTTGTCTATGTTTCTGAAGTAGAATTCAGGTTTTGTGATGCTTACTCCAATATGCTCTTGAGGGCATAGTGTCACTGTTTTGGTTGGAGAATGTTTTATTTGTATTTTAAGAATAAATAAGATTCTCTTTTCATATTGTGTAATCAGGTCATTTATGTTATTTTTCCACTAGGCTTCTATCTTAAACATTTCCAATTTCTTCATTTATTTTTATTACTATCTGCTCTTATTTTTTCTACATCATTTGGTACCCCTATTAAAGTTGCACCCTAGGTAAGATCTCAACCAGAGTATTGGTTCTTTCTTTCTATAATATAATGCTGTTTTTTTAACTTAGTTAAAATATTACTAATTGTACTTATACATGCAGCCATAGGTAAACTTTCTTTAGTATCATTGCTTAGATAAAACCTACCATTTACTCAACTTCTAATATGTGCCAGGACCTGACCTAGGCATTTTATAGTATAATCTCATTTCATCTACACCAAAGCATTAAAAGGTAAATGTACTACCCCATTCTATAGATAGTGAAATTGAGACTTAGAGTGGTAATTAACTTCTCTAAAGTCATATGGCATAGGAAGTAGAAGAGCTGGGACTTGGCTCTGGGCTGTGTATATTGGCTGCCTTTTCCGTGATTGTTACCTCAATACAGACAATGAATATATCTATTTCCTTACCATGTATACTTCCACTGCCTAACATAGAACCTAGCTCTTAAGAGCTCAGTAAATATTTGTAGAAAAAGGAATATGACACATGGCTTCTAAATATATTTTTATAGAGCTTTTGCATTTTAGTTTTTTTGAATAATTTTTTTATGTCTCAATTTTTTCTTCCAGTTACTAACATTCTGTAATGAATTTAGACTTCTCCTTTGAAAATGATTTATTTCTTTTAATATTGGCACATTTTAAGACTTTGGCATATTTTAATTTAGTAGTAATTCTTAACTAAGCAACCATAAATCTGATTTTCACACGAAAGTGAAAAGTCATATAATACAATATTTTGTTAAACCACATAATTTGTCATAGTAGTTGTAATTGTATCATGTTTTCAAAGTGTCTTGGCTGAATTCTTGCTGTTCTTTTGCTCATGATTATTCTGATTTTTAAATTTCTGAGGTTTTTTGATTTATATTTTTCAACTTTAAAAAATTAACTATAATGGGCACTTTTTATTTGTAGCTTTTTCTCAGTTTTTAGTTGTGGTAGCTAATGTGTTTTTAAATAATTAAAATCATGTTTTCTTTCTATGTGTTTTTTGTCTTTTATATTTATAGCATCATTAAAAAATATAACATAGAGGCCTAAGTTTTTTGTTTTTTTAAATTTAATTTTGTCAATATACATTGTGGTTAATTATTGTTGCCCTTACCAAAACCTCCCTCCTTCCTCTCCTCCCTCCCCCCCCAACAATGTCCTTTCTGTTTGCTTGTCGTATCAACTTCAAGTAATTGTAGTTGTTATATCTTCTTCACCCCCCGCTCCCAGTTTTTTTTTTTTGTGTGTGTGTGTGTGTGTGTGAATTTATATATTAATTTTTAGCTCCCACCAATAAGTGAGAACATGTGGTATTTCTCTTTCTGTGCCTGACTTGTTTCACTTAATATGATTCTCTCAAGGTCCATCCATGTTGTTGCAAATGGCGGTATTTCATTCCTTTTTATAGCTGAGTAGTATTCCATTGTGTAGATGTACCACATTTTCCGTATCCACTCATCCGATGATGGGCATTTGGGCTGGTTCCAACTCTTGGCTATTGTAAAGAGGGCTGCGATGAACATTGGGAAACAGGTATACCTTCGACTTGATGATTTCCATTCCTCTGGGTATATTCCCAACAGCGGGATAGCTGGGTCATATGGTAGATCTATCTGCAATTGTTTGAGGAACCTCCATACCATTTTCCATAGAGGCTGCACCATTTTGCAGTCCCACCAACAATGTATGAGAGTTCCTTATTCTCCATAACCTCGCCAGCATTTATCATTCAGAGTCTTTTGGATTTTAGCCATCCTAACTGGGGTTAGATGGTATCTCAGTGTGGTTTTGATTTGCATTTCCCGGATGCTGAGTGATGTTGAGCATTTTTTCATGTGTCTGTTGGCCATCTTCCTTAGAGAAATGCCTACTTAGCTCTTTTGCCCATTTTTTAATTGGGTTGCTTGTTTTCTTCTTGTAAAGTTGTTTGAGTTCCTTATATATTCTGGATATTAATCCTTTGTCAGATGCATATTTTGCAAATACTTTCTCCCACTCTGTTGGTTGTCTTTTAACTGTTAATTGTTTCTTTTGCTGTGCAGAAGCTTTTTAGTTTGATATAATCCCATTTGTTTATTTTTCCTTTGGTTGCCCATGCTTTTGGGGTCGTATTCATGAAGTCTGTGTCCAGTCCTATTTCCTGAAGTGTTTCTCCTATGTTTTCTTTAAGAAGTTTTATTGTTTCATGTTGTATATTTAAATCCTTAATCAATTTTGAGTTGATTTTAGTATATGGTGAGAGGTATGGGTCTAGTTTCATTCTCCTGCATATGGATATCCAGTTATCCCAGCACCATTTGCTGAAGAGGCAGTCCCTTCCCCAGTGAATAGGTTTGGTGCCTTTGTCAAAGATCAGATGGAAGTAAGTGTGTGGGTTGATTTCTGGATTCTCTATTCTATTCCATTGATCAGTGTGTCTGTTTTTATGCCAGTACCATACTGTTTTGGTTATTATAGCTTTGTAGTATAGCTTAAAGTCAGGTAGTGTTATGCCTCCAGCTTTATTTTTTTTGCTCAGCATTGCTTTGGCTATGCGTGGTCTTTTATTGTTCCATATAAATGTCTGGATAGTTCTTTCCATTTCTGAGAAAAATGTCTTTGGAATTTTGATGGGGATTGCATTGAATTTGTATATCACTTTGGGTAGTATGGACATTTTCACTATGTTGATTCTTCCAATCCAAGAGCATGGGATATCTTTCCATCATCTTGTATCCTCTCTAATTTCTCTCAGCAGTGGTTTGTAGTTCTCATTATAGAGATTTTTCACCTCCTTGGTTAACTCAATTCCTAAGTATTTTATCTTTTTGGTGGCTATTGTAAATGGGCAGGCTTTCTTGATTTCTCGTTCTGCATGTTCACTATTGGAGAAAAGAAATGCTACTGATTTTTGTGTGTTGATTTTGTATCCTGCTACTGTGCTGAAATCATTTATCAATTCCAACAGTTTTTTTGTAGAGGTTTTAGGCTGTTCGATATATAGGATCATGTCATCTGCAAACAGGGACAGTTGGACTTCATCTTTTCCAATCTGGATGCCCTTTATTTCCTTCTCTTTTCTGATTGCTCTGGCTAGTACTTCCAACACTGTGTTGAATAGGAGTGGTGAGAGTGGGCATCCTTGTCTAGTTCCTGTTCTTAAAGGAAAAGCTTTCAGCTTTTCCCCATTCAGGATGATATTGGCAGTGGGTTTGGCATATATGGCTTTAATTATGTTGGGATGCTTTCCGTCTGTACCTAACTTATAAAGGGTCTTTGTCATGAATGAGTGCTGAATTTTATCAAATGCTTTTTCAGCATCTATAGAGATGATCATATGGTCCTTGTGTTTGAGTTTATTAATATGGTGTATCACATTGATTGATTTGCGTATGTTGAACCATGCTTGCATCCCTGAGATGAATCCCACTTGATCGTGGTGAATAATTTTACATATGTGTTGCTGTATTCTGTTAGCTAGTATTTTAGTGAGGATTTTTGCATCTATATTCATCAAGGATATCGGCCTGTAGTTTTCTTTTTTGGTTATATCTTTACCTGGTTTTGGTATCAGGATGATGTTTGCTTCATAGAATGAGTTTGGGAGATTTGCGTCTGTTTCAGTCTTTTGGAATAGTTTGTAAAGAATCGGTGTCAATTTCTGTTTGAATATAAGGTAAAATTCTGCTGTGAATCCATCTGGTCCTGGGCTTTTCTTTGTTGGGAGCCTTCTGATAACAGCTTCAATCTCCTTTATTGTTATTGGTCTGTTCAAATTTTCTACATCTTCATGGTTCAGTTTTGGGATCTTGTGTGTGTCCAGAAATTTATCCATTTCCTCCAGATTTTCAAATTTGTTGGCGTATAGTTGTTTATAGTAGTCTCGAATGACTCCTTGTATTTCAGATGAATCAGTTGTAATATCGCCTTTTTCATTTCTAATTTTGGTTATTTGAATCTTCTCTCTTCTTTTTTTTGTTAGCCATGCTAATGGTTTGTCAATTTTATTTATCTTTTCAAAAAACCAACTTTTTGATTCATTGATCTTTTGTATTGTTTTTTGGGTTTCAATTTCATTCAGTTCTGCTCTGATCTTAATGATTTCTTTCCATCTGCTAACTTTAGGTTTGGATTGTTCTTGTTTTTCTAGTTCTTTAAGGTGAAGTGTTAGGTTGTTCACTTGCCATCTTTCCATCCTTCTGAGGTAAGCATTTAATGCAATAAATTTCCTCGTTAATACTGCTTTTGCAGTATCCCACAGGTTTTGGTATGATGTATCATTGTTTTCATTAGTTTCAATAAGTTTTTTGATTTCCTGCTTGATTTCTTCTTGGACTCATATGTCATTAAATAGAATGCTGTTTAATTCTATGTGTTTGTATAGTTTCCAGAGTTTTGTTTGTTATTAATTTCTAGTTTTAATCCATTGTTGTCTGAGAAAATACATGGGATAATTCCAATTTTTTTGAATTTATTGAGACTTGATTTGTGACCTAACATGTGATCTATCCTGGAGAATGATTCATGTGCTGATGAGAAGAATGAATATTCTGAGGTTGTTGGATGGAATGTTCTTTAGATATCTGCCAAGTCCAATTGGTCTAGAGTATTGTTTAGATCTTGTGTTTCTCTATTGATTCTTTGCCTAGATGATCTGTCTAATATTGACAGTGGGGTGTTCAGGTCCCCTGCTATTATGGTGTTAGTGTCTATTTCCTTCTTTAGGTCTAATAGAGTTTGTTTTATAAATCTGGCTGCTCCAACATTGGGTGCGTACATATTTATGATTGTTATGTCTTCTTGATGCATCAGTCCTTTTATCATTAAGTAGTGTCCCTCATTGTCTCTTTTTATGGTTTTAGTTTAAAGTCTATTTTGTCAGATATAAGAATAGCTACTCCAGCTCGTTTTTCTTTTCTGTTTGCATGGTAAATCTTTTTCCATCCTTTCACTCTTAGTCTATGTGAATCTTTATGGGTGAGGTGGGTCTCTTGTAGGCAGCATATAGTTGGGTCCTCCTTTTTAATCCAGTCAGCCAGTCTGTGACTTTTGATTAGGGAATTTACGCCTTTTATATTAAGAGTTGTTATTGAAAGGTGTTGATTTATTCCTAGCATTTTATTGGTTGTTTGGTTGTCTTAGGTGTCTTTTGTTCCTTGCTTTCTGATTTACTGTTTGGTTTCTGTGTTTGTTGGTTCCTTAGGTTGTAGATAGTGTTTTTGTTTGTTTGTTTTCTCTTCATGAATGCCGTTTTTATTATACTAGTGGGTTTAGATTTTTCTTGGGTTTTTATGGCAGTGGTAGTTATTTTTCAGGAACCAAACCCAGTACTCCCTTGAGGATTTCTTGTAAGGGTGGTCGTGTGGTAGTGAACTCCTGCAGTTTTTGTTTGTCTGAGAAATATACTATTTGCCCTTCATTTTGGAAGGATAGCCTTGCAGGGTAGAGTATTCTTGGCTTACAATCTTTGTCTTTTAGTATTTTGAATATATCATCCCATTCCTTTCTAGCTTTTAGGGTTTGTGATGAAAAGTCTGATGTTAGCCTGATTGGGGCTCCCTTATAGGTGATTTGATGCTTCTCTCTTGCAGCTTTTAAGATTCTCTCTTTGTCTCTGAGTTTTGTCAATTTGACTATAACATGTCTTGGAGAAGGCCTTTTTGGGTTGAATATGTTTGGAGATCATTGAGCTTCCTGGATCTGAAGATCTGTGATTTTTCCTATACGTGGGAAGTTTTCTGCCACTATTTTGTTGAATATGTTTTCAATGCAATCTCCGTTTTCCTCCTCTTCTGGAATACCCATGACTTGGATATTTGACCGCTTAAGGTTTTCTGATATCTCTCTTAGATTTTCTTCAATGTCTTTGATTCTTTTTTCTTTGTTTTTTTTTTGTCTGCTTGTGTTATTTCAAACAGCCTATCTTCAAGTTCAGAGGTTCTCTCTTCAACTTCGACAAGCCTGCTGGTTAAACTCTCCATTGTGTTTTTTATTTCGCTGAATAACTTCTTCAGTTCAGCAAGTTCTGCTACAATTTTTTTCAGGACATTGATTTCCTTGTACATTTCCTCTTTCAGATCCTGTATACTTTTCCTCATTTCATCATGATGTCTAGCTGAGTTTTCTTGTATCTCATTCAGTTTCCTTAGAGTTATCCCTCAATTCCTTGTCAGTCATTTCAAGGGCTTCTTGTTCTATAGGATCTAGAGTTTGAGATTTATTAACTTTTGGTGGTGTACTTTCTTGATTTTTTGTATTTCTGGTATCTTTTTTTTGGTGTTTATTCATTGTGGCAGGGGGTTTCACAGTCCACCAGTTTGAGACTATTGACTAATAACTAAGATGTTTCTGTGGTTGCCAATTTGGTATGGTTATCTCCGTGACTGCTCAGGTGGCCTCTAGTGCCTTGTGTGTGTGGATGCCTCAGGTCTTGGGCCTCTCCATGGGGCCACCTCTCTGGTCAGCTTGGACTCTGCTGGGCTGCTGGATCACTGGGCGGTACCTCAGTGTGTGTGGTCTCTGCTGAGTTCCAGTTCCCGTGCAGGACTTCTCCCTGTTCTGTGCGCTTTGGCCCAGGCTGCTGGATCACGCAGTGGCGGCCCCACTGGGTGTGTGGTTTCTGCTGAGTCTCCGCCTCCCTAGCTGGACGTTTCCCCCCTATGTGCACAGTGGGCTGGGCTGGGACGTGTCTTCTGCAGCCCTCGTCTATAAGCCAGGCCTTCAAGACCCTGCTCGGCACCACCTCGCCCAGGAAGTCTACCCGGTTTCTGCTAGGCGCAGACGACCAGTCGCTCTGGGTGCCTTTGTAGCACTGTGTAGATCTTTCTCGGGACTTATCACCTTACTCCTGGTATTGCGGTTATTTGTGTACTTGTCTTATCTCCCACACCAGAGCGTGAGCTCCTAGTGGGAGGAGCCCGCAGCACACGGTTCCCCTTTGAATCCCCCCAGCGTGGACCGACTCCGGCGCCCGCCCACAGTCAGCTCTCTGGCAGGTTCAAGCGCACTCGGGAATGCTCTGCCTACACTATTCCTAACCAGAAATTGGTTAGGCGCTTTTCTGAACTGGTGGCCACAGAGATGGTATCTGCCTCCCGGTAACAGGAAGTTTACCGGGGGCCGGAGCCCAGGGTGCGGTGGAGTGACAGTCGGCCCGGTCCGTACTTCCTTGCCCTCCCGACACTGGCCGGGGACGCCCCATACCACCAGCCCCACCAGAGAACCACAGAGGGAGTGGGAGAGGAGGCTGGCCCGCAGGCCCTGGGAAGCCCCGCACCGGGGCAAGTAAGTGGGAAGGCTCAATGAGGAGCCAAGCCGGGCAAGGAGGACAGGCCTGGCCAAGCCGGGCCGGAATGACCACCACCTGAGAAAATGGAGGCAGCCCTGGGGCCAGTGAGTGGCCTGGTGGGGCTGGCAGAAGCTGGATGGGTGTCCGTCCCCCCCGAGCAGGGCCGGGCCGGGGGTCACTCACGGGGCTGGGCCAGGCCGGGCGGCTCTCTCTCTGCCTCCGCGTCGTTGCTGTCCCGTCCTCATCTGCCACTGCCTCAGGCTGCTCACTCGGTCCTGCGACACAGCTCGGGTGCTCCCAGGAATCTTCTTTTATGCTGGCCTGAAACCTCGAATCCTGAATAGGGCAGCTGTCCGCTGCAGCTAAGAAACAGTTCTTTTCCTGCTCCACACTTCAAAGCTGTTGCCTGTAAACGAGGCAGCCTCTCCTGCCAAGGGCAAAGTGGCGGTCAGCCCCCATGACCGGCCACCCGCAGCGGTCCTCCCTTAAGAGACGGCAAGAGGAAGGTCCACAAGTTTCCCGGCTGCCTAAGGCCCAGTGGCCGCCTTTTCCACCTCAGCTACTCAGTGCCAACCGCCGCAGCCACCGCCATCTTAGGATCCCCCAACAATTATGCTTTTCTAACAAGGGTCATGGCAGTGTCTCGAGGCCTAAGTTTTAAACACAGTAAGTAGATAGTTCATAACCTCCTAGTGCTATAACAACATCATTTAGAATATGCTGGGTTAAAAGAACAGAAATACCCAAGTAGAAGTGGCTTGACAGTGCCAGATCTGACTACCTAACTCAGCAAGAACTCTAGAGAAAGCCTGGTCTGGAATTGGAATGATATCAAGGTTCTGGGGTGGCATTTCTGAATTTGGCCTTCCCCTCTGAGTTAGAAGATTGCTACAGCAGTTCTAAGTGGCATATTCTTACATGGGAATATCAAAGGCAGAAAAGAGGGGGAGAGTGATAGAAGAGCCTTCTCCCTAAATCATCTCTCTCCTTTTCATGAAGAAAATGCTTTCCAAGATGTATCACCAGCAGACTTCACCTTACCTCTCACTGCTTATAACAGGGTTAAGTGCTTATCCTTGAACCAATCTCTGACAGAGAATTGGATTGCCGACTTGATTAGTCATGATTCAGCATTGGGGTAGGCATATTTTTAGTACCTCCAAAAACTGGAATTCTGTTATAGAGGAAAAGGGAGATTGGCTGTTAGATAGGGAATTAATAATGTCTGTAACTATTATGAACTATTTTAATACATATGATCAATAACCATACGAACAAATGTAGAATTGCAACCCTGATGAGTACAAGGAAGGAGTGATTGATGCTGTGAAACTAACGGGATTTAACCTAGCCACCCCTTGGGCTGGAGGTACATACACACTAGTAGCACCAACAGGCCTGAAGAAGGGGTCCGCATAGTCCAGAGAAGCAGCTCAGGGACATTTGGGTAGAGAATGCTGGGGATCCTGATACTCAAAGCTCCAGATGGAAGAGGAGACTCCTTGCCTGGTGGAGAAGAGAGTGCAGCACACAGAAGACCAGAGCAGAGACTTCTTGTTGACCCATTAGTAGACCCCAAGAGAGGGAGGATACTGGTTATGAGGTTATTTAGCCCAAAATAGGCCTAAAGACAATAGTGAGGATAGAAAGGAAGTGAAAGAAGTAGAATCAATAGGTCTGGATGACTAATTAGATATTGAGGGTGCAGAAGAAATCTAGAATAATGCCATTATATTTTGGGGAAAAGAGAATGAATTCAGCTTAGTATGTGTGGCATTTGAGGTAGCACTGTGACATTGAGGTAATATTGTTTGTTAGTTGGACATACAGGCCAACAGATGGCTAAAGAAATATTTTTCATGTGCGGTTGCTAAGAGAACCATTTAAATTCTAATCATTTGGATGATTTGTTAAAATGCAAATTTCTGGACCCCACTGATAAAGAATCACTGGGATGAGTAGTAGGAATCTGCATGTTAGCAAGCTCCTGAGGTGATTGTGAGCCACATTTAGACCCTAGAGAGTGGGAAGAGTGGCTAAGTGACCTGTGGATTGAATTCTGGGGCTTACCAACACTTAAGGGAAGTGACAAATGGACACTGGAAAGAAATGGCCATCATGCCCAATGAAGGAGAAAGGTTCAGTAAAGTAAGGACTGTAACAGGGCGTTTGTGTTTAACATTAGGAAGCTACCTATAAACCTTAGCAAGGGCAGATTGTACAGTGGCTCAGAAAATGAATATGATGGGAGATCAGGAGGGGAAGATAGACAATATAGGATATAGTCTGTTCCTTCAGTAAACTTGATAGTAAAGCTGGAAGAAAGAGGGATAGCAAAGTCAGGCACAGATTTGAAGGAAAAAAGTCTGGAGCACTTACATACTGAAGGGAAGGGAAACCTGTGGACAGCCAGATATTGATGATATGGCAGAGAGAAGGAGTAACTGATGCAGCCTGGTTTCAGGGTAGATGAGCAAATACATTTTAGGACACAGATGGAGGGAACCTTAGATAGAAGGAAGAACACCTCTGGTATTCATATAAGTAAGAAGTAGAAAGGATGTGTGTAGATGCTGAAGTTTCCCTTAACAGACATTTGAACACAAGCACCAGGCACTATTTAGGTGCTGTGACTACAGAGGTTAATAATAAGGCATGGCTGTGGTCTAGTGGGGAGATGGATAGGGAAACCAGTAGGAAAACTTGTGTTGTTAGAGTTATGCTCAAGGATGGTGGTAACACAGAGGAGGGCATGAGGCAAAACTTTCCAGAATCAGAGAGAAGACAAAAAGTGAAAATGGGTTCATACCTGAACAGAAGGCAGGGACATGTAAGAGAAAGATTGAGCAGGGGTTGGGGAAAATGTAGACCTAGATTACACTGGTGGCTATTTATATCCATGGTTGCAATCATTTAAATATATATATATATATTTATATATATATATAAATATATATATATATATATTTATATATATATATAAATATATTTATATATATATTTAAAAGCAATTATTAACTTTGTTTAAGTATCAGGTAAATCTTTATTTGGAAGTATTTGCAAATGAATTTTTATGACCAAGGAAGCTTCTTATTGCTTATCTTCCCCCGCACCGCCTCTTTTGATGACTTTTCTTGAAGCTAATTTAGGTAAAGAAAGCCACCGCTTCCAAAAGTGCTTTGGTATACCCTGGCATAATTTCAAAGAAATCTCCTTTCCCACTTAGTTAACTACATTTCCCCAAGGAAAAAAAAATTCTTCTCTGTCAATGTAACATCCTTTAACAGGACTCCTGCTGGCCAGTTCTTGTATCTTGCTGTGGCAGCTGTGAACATATATACTATTGATTGTTAATGTGTTATATAAATCTGACTGGAGCATGCCCACTAATTGGGTTGAGAGCTAGATATAGACAATGCTGTCTTATAGTAGCTTGTGTAGATAGGCCTAGTCATAGGGTTAATTCTGCTTGACAGCACATCAGCAGCATCTTGAGAGTAATTACCCAACAGAAGTTTTCCCACAGCCGAACTGAGAGCTTCAAAGGTTTCTGAATTTACAGCCAGTATTAACCTATATCTGGAAACACAATGTTCCCACAAGGGCTCAGATTTTTTTCTCCTTCTTGTTAAATGTATGGGGCTACTAAGTTTATTTGCTGTATGCTAAGAACTTAGTGAAAAATTACTTGGTGTTGAATAACTGAAAATCTTTAACAATATAGTAAAGAGAATAATTATAAATTTGTTTTTTAATTGCTGTATTATATTGCCAAAACAAATTAATCTGTAAGATTGGGTGCTTTACTTAAAACATGATTTATCCTCTTTTTCTCAGAAACAAGCTAAAAAGTTAATATCTTTTTCATATTGTGCTATCTGTATTGACATGTGCATGTTTAGGGGACCTAGGGTAATGCATGCATTTAAAACAGTTAAGATAAATATATATTTACATTTTAGAAAGCCATTTTACTTCTTGACCAATAACTGAAGTCTATAACTGTTACATTTCCACCCCCCAATAAGATAACTGTTATTCCTTTACAAACAATTTTTATATTGTAAAAATTTCTTTTGCTTTGCAGGTCAGAAACCAAATTTGACTCTGGTTCAGGTATGTATACATTAATAATGCTATTCTGAATATATTTTATTTACATTATTCTCTTAGGAGTAATTCATAAGATCAAGAACCATTTTGATTTTAAACAGACTGGGCAGTCTCTTTTCAAAACATGAGCCCCACCTCAAAGCAGGGCTATTGGCTGCTTCAAATCATTACTTGAGATGTTCACTTTGGGATTTTTCATAGTTCTGCAATAAGCATTAAATGCTCTATATCTGCAGAATTTCATTTTTAAAGCAGAGGTGAGTGTTGTACATACTCATTGCTCAAAAACGGAATGTTATTTTCTCAGTGGATAAAGCATCTTGAATAATTTGAAGATTCTCTGCAAGTGATTTGTCATGAAATGTGGGTGAAGGAGTCATTTAATCCAGTAGACTATAAAGAGTTTCAACCAATAAAAATAGAAATTTGTCTATGACTTATTAGTTTGTTTTTAAAAAAATGTTCTATGGGGGTGATGGAAAATTTAGGTCATCTTAAGCCATTATTTTGTATCTATTAAGATAGAATTTACATCCTCACAAACAGCGACATAACAGCCTCATTAGATGTTTTCTTTTCATTAAGCATGAATGTAGCCATATAATCCTCAAGTTTGATTATGTCTTTGTGTCACTTGCTGAGACTTACGTGCTTCAGAATTTTTGATGGAGTTTACAATTGAAGAACAAAAATTGCCTCATGTTTACTACAAAGGAATTATGCCCTTTAGTGGACTAATAGATAAATAAACATTAGTTTTTAATTCTAGGAGAGAATAATTTGCAGAATTTGAACTCTGGTTTGAGTTCTACTGTATTTTAAGTTGAAAAATGTTTTTGCCTATGTTTACAAAGGAACCAAGTGCGATATATTCTTTTTTTAAAAAAATATATTTTAATTGACACATAATTATACATGCTTATGGGGTACAATCTGATGTTTTGATACATCACATATGTTTTATAATGATCCAGTCAGGATAGTTAAAGTAATCACCTCATGCAGGTATCATTTCTTTGTGACGAAAATATTCAAAAACCTCTTCTCTAGCTATTATGTGATATACAAAACTTAAACTGTTAACCATAGTCACCCTACTGTGCAATAGAATACAGGAACTTACTCCTATCTAATTATAATTTTGTACCTGTTGGCCAACGTCTCCCTGTTCCCTGCTATCCCTGCCCCCCCTAACTCCAGTGTCTGGTAAGCAATATTCTACTCTACTCTTATAATATTAACTTTTTTTTTAGATTCCACAAATGAGTGAGATCATGTGGTATTCGTCTTTCTGTACATGGCCGCTTCACTTAATGACCACCAGGTCCATCTCTTTTGCCACATTGACAGGATTGCATTCTCTTTTTTTATCGCTGAGTAGTACAAACTTTTATATATATATGTGTGTGTGTGTACATACACACACACACACACACACACACACACCACATGATTTTTAACCCATTTATACATTGTTGAACACGTAGGTTGATTCCATATCTTGGCTATTTTATTTAATTTAATTTATTTATTTATTTATTTTTTTAAATTTTATTTTGTCGATATACATTGTGGCTGATTATTGCTCCCCATCACCAAAACCTCCCTCCCTTCTCCCTCCCCCCCTCCCCCCCAACAATGTCCTTTCTGTTTGGTTGTTGTATCAACTTCAAATAATTGTGGTTGTTATATCTTCTTCCCCCCCCCTGGTGTGTGTGTGTGTGTGTGTGTGTGTGTGTGTGTGAATTTATATATTAATTTTTAGCTCCCACCAATAAGTGAGAACATGTGGTATTTCTCTTTCTGTGCCTGACTTGTTTCACTTAATATAATTCTCTCAAGGTCCATCCATGTTGTTGCAAATGGCAGTCATATCTTGGCTATTTTAAATAGTACTGCAGTAAATATGGGAGCGCAGATATCTCTTTGACAAACTGATTTCATTTTGTTTGGTTATATATCCAGTAGTGGGATTGCTGGATCATATGATAGTTCTATTTTTAATTTTTGTGAAACTTCCATATTTTTTTCCATATGGCTGTATTAGTTAACACTCCCACTAAAGATGTGCAAGTGTTCTCTTTTCTCTACATCCTTGCCAGCACTTGTTTTCTTTTGTCTTTTAGATAACAGCCATTGTAACTGGAATGAGGTGGTATCTCATTGTTGTTTTGATTTCCCTGATGATTAGTGATGTTGAACATTTTTTAATGTAGCTGTTGGCCGTTTGTATGTCTTCTTTTGAGAAATGTCTATTAAGATCCTTTGCCCATTTTTACTTGGATTATTTGGTTTTATGCTGTTCAGTTGTTTAAGTTCTTTATATATTCTTGATATTAACCTCTTGTCAGATGTGTAGCTTGCAAATATTTTCTCCCATTCTGTAGGTTATATCTTTACTCCATTAACAGTTTCCTTTGATGTGCAAAAGGTTTTCAGTTTGATATAATCCCACTTATCTATTTTTGCTTTTATTGCTTGTGCTTTTGAAATCTTATTTTAAAAATCCTTGCCCAGTCCCATGTTGTGGATTATTTCCACTATGTTTTCTTCTAGTAGTTTCATAGTTTTGTTATTATATTTAAATCTTTAATCCATTTGTATTTGATTTTTGTATATGGTGTGACATATGGGTCTAATCTCATTCTGCATGTGGATATCCAGTTTTCCCAGCACCATTTACTGAAGAGACTGTCTTTTCCCCAATATATATTCTTGGCACTTTTGTCAAAGAGTTGTTGGCTGTAGGTGCATGAATTTATTCCTGGGCTCTTTATTCTATTCCATTCATCTATGTGTCTGTTTTTATGCTAGTACCATGTTGTTTTGGTTACTATAGCTTTGTAGTATAATTTGAAGTCAGGTAGTGTGATGCCTCCAGCCTTGTTTTTCTCAGGATTCCTTTGGTTATTTGGGGTCTTGTTTTGTTCCGTATGAATTTTAGGATTGTTATTTCTATTTCTGTGAAGAATGTCATTGGTATTTTGATAGGGATTACATTAAACCTGTAGATTACTTTGGGAAGACGGGCCATTATGAAAATATTAATTCTTCCAATCCATGAACCCAGGATATCTTTCCATTTATGTGTGCCCTCTTCAATTTCTTTCTTGAAGGTTTTATAGTTTTCAGTATAAAGGTCTTTCACCTCCTTGGTTAAGTTTATTCCTACGTATCATATCTTTTTGTGGTTATTTTTAAAGGAATTGTTTTCTTGATTTCTTTTTCAGATAGTTTGCTATTATTATATAGAAATGTTACTGACTGTTGTATGTTGATTTGTACCTGTAACTTGATTAAATTCAATTATTAGTTCTAACAGTGTTTTGATGGAGTCTTTAGGGTTTTCTATATATAAAGATCATGCCATCTACAAACAGGGATAGATTGACTTCCTCTTTTCCAATTTGGATGCCTTTTATTTCTTTCTCTTGTCTAATTTCTCTGGCTAGGACTTCCAGTACTATAGAAGTGGTGAAAGTGGGCATCCTTGTCTTGTTCCTGATCTAAGAGAAAAAGCTTTCAGCTTTTCCCCATTCAGTATGATGTTAACTGTGGGTTTGTCATGTATGGCTTTTATTGTGTTGAGGTATACACCGTCTATACCTAGTTTGTTAGTTTTTATCATGAAGGAATGTTGAATTTTGTCAAATGCCTTTTCTATGTCAATGGAAATGATCATATAGTTTTTGTCTTTCTTTTGTTAATGTGTCACACTTATTAATTTCAGTATGTTAAACCATCTGTGTATCCCTGGGATAAACCCATTTGATCATAGTGAATGTGCTATTGGATTTAGTTTGTTAGTATCTTATTGAGAATTTTTGCATCTGTGTTCATCAGGGATATTGGCCTGTAATTTTCTTTTGTGTGTGTGTGTGTGTCCTTGTCTAGTTCTTGAATGAGTAATGCTAATGCTGGCCTCATAAATCAAATTGGGGAGTTGTGAAGGTTAATTCTAGGTGTCAACTTGGTTAGATGAAGGAATGCTGAGAAACCTGGTAAAGCTATCTTTTTAGTTGTGTCCATGAGGGTGTTTCCAGCAGAGATTAGTATGAGAGTCTGAGTGGACTGGGTGGGAAAGATCCACTCTCAATGTGGGTGGGAACCATCCAATCCACTGGGGGTCCAGAGAGAACAAAAGAAAGAGGAAAAAGGTGAATCTCTCTCTCTGTCCGCTGGAGCTGGGATACGCTCTTCTGTCTGTGGACATCAGAGCTCGAGCCTCTTCAGCTTTCGGGTTCCAGGAATTACACCAAGGACACCATCAGCTTCCCTGGTTTTGAGGCCTTTGGACTTGGACTGAGCTACACTACGAGCATTCAGTTTACAGACGGCCTATTATGGAACTTTTCTTCACTATAGCATGAGCTAATTCCCCTAGTAAATCCCTCTCATATATTTATAACATATCCTATTGATTCTGTCTCTCTGGAGAACCCTGACTAGTACATTAGTATTCCCTCCTCTTCAATTTTATGACATAATCTAAGTAGAATTGGTATTAGTTCTTCTTTAAATGTTTGGTAGAATTCAGCAGTGAAGCCATCAGATCCTGGGCTTTTCTTTGATAGAAGACTTTGTATTACTGATTAAAATTCCTCACTTATTATTGGTTTGTTCAGATTTTCTGTTTCTTCATTATTTAATCTTGGTAAATTGTATGTGTCCAGGAATTTATCTATTTCTTCTATGTTGTCAAATTCATTGGCATATAGTTGTTTATAATAGTCTCTTACGATCCTTTGTATTTTTGTGGTATCAGTTATGTCTCTTCTTTCATTTCTGATTTTACTTATCTGAGTGTTATATTTTTCTTAGTCTAGCTAAAGGTTTGTCAATTTTGTTTATCTTTTAAAAAAACCAACTTTCATTTAACTGGGCTTTTAATTTTTTTTTTTTTTAGTTTCATTTTCATTTATTTTGCTCTGAGCTTTGTTATATCTTTCCTTCTGCCAATTTTGTGTTTAGTTTGTTGTTGTTTTCTAGTTCCTTTAGGTGTATTGTTAGCTGTTTATTAGAAATCTTTTTTCTTTATTGATATAGGCATTTATTGCTATAAACTTTCCTCTTAGACCTGCTTTTCCCATATCCCATACAATTTGTTGTGATGTGTTCCCATTCTTGTTTGTCTCAAGGAATTTTTAGGTTTCCATTTTAATTTTTCATTAACCCATTGGTTATTTAGGAGCATAGTGTTTAATCTCTGTGTTTGTAAATTTTCTGAAGTTTTTCTTGTTTGTCCCAGTTTTATACCATTATGGTCAGAAAAGATGCTTGACATGATCTCTGTCTTCAAAATTTGTGTAGACTTGTTTTATGGTCTAATATATGCTCTATCCTGGAGAATGTTCCATGTGCAGTTGAGAAGAATATGTATTCTATAGTTGTTGGATGGAATGTTCTATAAATGTCTGTAAGGTCCATTTGGTCTGTGGTACAAGTCAGGTGTTCCTTTAATATATATTTTTTGATAGTGGTGTCAAGGAGCCAACATGCTTTTCTTCTTTATAAACTTTATCTTTCTTTTATTGTATAGCTTTATGAATTTCTTCAATTTGGTGAGACTCTTTAACTATGAAGTTCGTACATTTCAGTTAACAAATTAACCTAATTTGAGAACCAATGATTCCAGAGGTCTTTCTTTTCTGTATGTTCTGGGGTTTTGAATCACATGTAGCAGTGAAAGTATAAGATAAGCATTTTTAAATAACAATATTGACTGTATGGAGATTAAAGGTGGGATGGCATTGTATCAATTATTTGACTCTTTTATTGATTCATAGAAGGTGGCACAAAATAGAGTGAAAAGTTTTGTTTTATAATAGTTAAAATCTTTATAGTAAAAAATAAGTGGATAAAATAAATAAAATTAATGGAGAATGAATTTTTACATAAAAATTAAATGTTCTTTTTTATCTCTGCCAGTAAATCACCAAATATTTAAGAACCCATTTTATTATGTTCTGACTTTATTCCCTCAACATCAAGTTAAAAACTGGTTTTAGGGAACAGGATCTGGAATATAGCTTTTAAAAATAAAAAAGCTCTCTAGGTTCATTTTGAAGGTAAAACCTGGAAATAGTGTACAAAACTGAAATATTAGGCAAGTGTTGTCAGAGTCAGATAATTTATGTTAAATTTTAAAATCCATATTAAAGTGTGCTGCTAAATTCCTGTACTGAGGTTAGTATTTATTATGAAAATAGTTATAACATCTGTACAGGCACACATCTTTCACTCTTGTGACCAAAGATTTTGTCCATGACTCTTATTTTTTTTTTAAGTCCTAATTTTTTTAAAACAAATGTCTATCGTGGGCAACATCTGTATGTGTTTGAAAACTACAAAGTTCTGTATTCTGAAAGTCTTATGGGGAATACTGATCAAAAGTTTATTTATTCTTTTAATTTTGAATTTAAATATGTTGTGGAAAGAATTCAGAGGTTTCAAATTAAGAAACAGGTAATTATTTTTTCTTATAAGTTTCTTTCTTTGTTCATGACAAAGGAAGCTAGAAATTTATTCTTTGGCATTCTATATCATGCAAATTTTGGTTAGAAATAAGGTAACATATTGTAACAATTAAGTGTATAACTTTAATAGGTTCAGATTTGCTATTTGTTCATCAAATACAGAAAGTAAACTAGCTCTGTTTAATGTTGTATATACCTATGACAAAGTAAGATTTTTAAATAAAAGAAGATGCCAATCTTACTAAGAAAAAAACCCTTGAAAAATAAATGCTATGGTCAATGACTAGCCATAAAGGAAAGTATTTCAAAGTCAAATTATATATGTGTGTGTGTGTGTGTGTGTGCGCGTGCGTGTGTGTGCACATATATGTGTGTGTGTATGTATGTGTATATACACTTTTTTCAAAAAAAGTACCCAACTTATGCATAACTTACTGCACAATATTTGTAGTTTGTGTAAATGAGTTTCAGGCTGCAGAGTGAGATTCAGCAGTAAGAAAGGAAAGTTATCATTGCCTGTACATGGCAAAAAATGTCAGTAATTGAATATATACCAAATGGTCAACCTAGAAAGTGATTTTACTTCTTTCTTATTAGAATTGTATCATTTTATTTTCTACAAAAGCAAATCCATAACCTCTTTGTGCTTTTTTAAAGTTAAAAAAAATTTTATAACGAAAAATTTCAATTGTATTTAAAGTATAGTATAATGAGCACCCATCATCTAAATTTTATTATTGCTAATAATTTGCCATGTTTTTTAACCTTCCTTTTTTGCTTGAAATAGTTTAAAGTAAAATACATATATTTCATTGTGATTTTTAAAATTTGAAAATTATAGATTGTCTTAACTTATTGAAAGGGTTCAATTTTTTCAGGTTTCATTTATCTTAGAAATTTGCGCCACACACAAATTATTATGAACAAGACTATGGCATTTCCATGTTCACATTCGGTTAAAGAGACTTTAAAAGTTCTATTTATGGTGAATCATGTGGAAGAAAACCTTCAACCAGAAAACAGAGGTGCTGAATTAAGTCTGATCTTAGAACCCCAGGAATGTTGTCTTCAAAATTATTTTGGTTTAAACTTTTGCTTCTGTTTAGCTGTTGTCTCTATGTACCAAGTTATAATCTGATTGAAAACCTGTTCTGTTGATTTATAACTCAATCACCTAAAGTTTTTGGCTTTACCAATTGAGATTGGTAGTCAGCCTACCTAAAAGAATTTTAAGGTTCCCATTTTAACACCATTTCCTAGTTGATAAACTAATGTTGCTTGCCTAGGATAGCATGGAGTTGGCAATTTTATTAATATAGTAGAACAGACTTCCTTTTATGTTCAGAAGTGTCAAGAAGTTATGCTCTTCATCCTCCTCCCAAGAAGGGAAGTTAGTTGATGCTGGAGGAAGCAGAGCATTGAGTTTAATGTAGTGATTAAACATGAAAGCCATATATCAAATCTCAGGAGAAACATGCTTTTGAAAGAGGCAGAGAACTGTGGAGCATATTGCATGATGGGCTATATAAACAGAGCCCTGGAGGTCAATGTGTGGATGCAAACCAATTAAGTAAAGAACTGACTGGCTTTGCTTTCTATCATCTGGATGGGGAGGATCACAAGTTAACATGCACAGGGTTGAAGTGTAAACTTTGCTTGAATAAGCTAGGCACCTTTGGAAACTTCATTAACTCTTTCAGTCCACTACCAAGATTTTTTTTTTTTTTAACCAGGGTACCTACAAAGTTAGAAAAAAAAAATCCAAAATATATGCTGTTTTTGCCCTTCTGCACATACCTGTCAGCAAAGGTGCTAGTAATGAGTAGAATGGAAGAAAAAGCAGAGGATGAGCTGATAAAAAGACCCAGAGTTGGCTGTGTAGTCAAATTTCAAGAATATGCACGTCTTTCAAAAACAACTCATTTGGAAAAGAAGAGCTCTTACAGAATAACTGAAAAAAGATATTTTTCTCTTCTCTTGAATTTTGAGTATAATGTAAAGGTATGGTTGGAATTTGCTAGTCATTTAGTATAACACCAGGATATTATTTCTGTTCTATTAAAATAGAATAGCTTTCTGATCAAGAAGAACCTGAAGCTTGTAAGTTAATAACTGTATGTTAAGGATTGCCCATACTTTAATTCTGTGGTCCTAACCTTCTTAGGCAGTGTTTGGGTGAGAAAATGAAATACCAAGTTAGACGGTATAGTTTCATGGTCCATAAACATTCAAAACAAAGATTTTTTTTTCTGTAGAGTCTATGTTGGCCAAGAAAGTGAATAAGCTTATGTTTAGTGCTTGTTGATTGTGGGCTGTTTGGAATAGCTATACTAAGGAAATGGGCTCATAGAACACAGCAACTGAAAGATATAAGATTTCACGAAAGCAAATTATGGAGGATTAAGAAACCTAATGAGCATGGTTTAGTGTGGAGAGTTGAGGAGGGAGCTCACTCTTAAATAAAGCCCAAGAGTGTAGAATGTTAGGAGATCCTGAAAGACACGATAATAAAAGGCACAACAGAATATAATTATCCTGAAGGGGGGAAAAAAAACCTCCAGGGAACAAAAAACAGCTAGTGTCGCTTATAGGCTCTGTAGTTAAAAAGGAATCTACACCATGGTAAGGAAATCAAAGAATATAATCACATAAAGCTTGAGGCAAAAACATAAGGGCATTGAAAAATAGAGTGGGCTGTCACGGTAGTCACTAAGTTGAAGGAAAATGAGGAATTGGAATGTAGTAGAACTAGAGTTTTGAAAGATTATTAACCAGTGAGACAATTTGTTTAACATAGTAAGCTTTTCTCAAGAAATATTAATACAGAAATATTTTCAGTTCTTGTAAGTGTGAGAATATGTTGACAGTACTTTTAGGCTATACAATTCAACTTCCATCATTTAAAATTTCTTATTTTCAAAGGTCTCATAACAATGGAGAATAAGGAAATAAAATATAAATCTGTGTATGAGAATATTGAAATCTATATTTAATTATCATTCATTAGTAGAAATAAGAAAAATATTGACTATTCATGTATTCACTCATTCAACATATATTTATTTATTGGGCATACTATATGCCAGATATTGAGGCTGTAGCTGTGAATGGAGTGAATACAATTCCTTCTCTCAAGGAATCTTACATTAGTTGGTCCATTATATGAATTCACATGGATTTCACTCCATATTTAACTGAGGAGGCCTAATAAGGCTAAACTTATATCCAGATAGTGACTTAAAGAACTCTTGATATTTAAACATAAGCTGATATACATATTTTAGGTTGAGACAAATTCACCTTTCTTTATTCAAAACATATCACTTTGTTTTTCACTTGTGACTTTTAATAATGCTAATGTTAGTTTATAGTTTTTCTATGGCTTTTAATGAGGAGTGACATTCACATTTGCTTATCATTAAAAGAGATTAACTTAGAAGAGAACAATGCCAAACGTTTGTGAATACTATTCTCTTCTTCGCTTTTTTTTTGGATTTCATATGTACCATTATGCCACATACTTAAATTTTGTGCTTTCTTTTTTTCTCATTTAGAATTAGAGCATTTAAAGCTATGAAATTCCTTCATTGAAGCTTTATCTGAATACTAAAGGTTTTTGTATTCTATTTTGAATAGTTGCAGTTTTGATTTTCTTTTGGCACAATAATTATTTAGCAAAGTATTTTTAAATTTTCAAATTATCTACTTTTCTAAAAATTTATTTATTTATTTATTTATTTTACTTTATCAATATACAATGTAGTTGATTTTCATGTCCCTTTACCAATTCCTCCTTTCCCCCTTCCCCCTGCCCCCATCAACATCATCTGTTCACTTGTCTTAACAAGTTCAAGGAATTGTGATTGCTGTGTCTTCTTCCCTGCCCCTCCCATTTATTTGTTTATTTATATTTATTTCTTTATTTTTAGCTCCCACAAATAAGTGAGAACATGTAGTATTTCTCTTTCTGTGCCTGACTTGTTTCACTTAATATAATTTTCTCTAAGTCCATCCATGTTGCTGCAAATGGTAGTATTTCATTTTCTATAGCAGAGTAGTATTCCATTGTGTAGATATACCACAATTCCCTTGTCCACTCATCTGATGATGGACATTTGGGCTGGTTCCAACTCCTGGCTATTTTAAATAGCACTGCAATGAACAAGGGAATACAGGTATCCTTATGACATGATGATTTCCATTCCTCTGTGTATATACCCAGCAGTGGAATAGCTAGGTCATATGGTAGGTAGGTCTATCTGTGATTGTTTGAAGAACCTCCATACCATTTTCCATAATGGCTGCACCATTTCATAGTCCCACCAACAGTGTATGAGAGTTCCTTTTTCTCTGTAACCTTGTCAGCATTTATCATTTTCAGTCTTTTGTATATTAGCCATCCTAACTGGAGTGAGATGTTATCTCAAAGTGGTTTTGATTTGCATTTCCTGAATGCTGAGTGATGCTGAGCATTTTTTCATGTGTCTGTTGGCCATTTGTCTATCTTCCTTTGAGAAATGCCTATTCAGCTCCTTTGCCCATTTTTAAATTGGGTTACTTGCTTTTTACTGTTAAGTTGTTTGAGTTCCTTGTATATTCTGATACAAATCCTTTGTCAGATGTATATTTTGCAAATATTTTCTACTTCTCTGTTGGCTGTCTTTTTGCTCTGTTAATTGTTTCTTTTGCTGTGCAGAAGATTTTTAGTTTGATATAATCCTGTTTGTTTATTTTTCTTTGGTTGCCTGTGCTTTGGGGGTTGTATTCATGAAGTCTGTACCCATTCCTATTTCCTGGAGTGTTTCCCCTACTCTTTAAGGAGTTTTATGTATGATTAATTCTTTAATCTATTTTGAGTTGATTTTGGTATATGGTGAGAAATACGGGTATAGTTTCATTCTCCTACATATGAACATCCAGTTTTCCCAGCACCATTTACTGAAGAGGCAGTCTATTCCCCAGTGTATAGTCTTGGTGCCTTTGTCAAAGATCAGATGACTGTAGGTGTGTGGGTTGATTTCTGGATTCTCTACTTTGTTCCATTGGTCCATGTGTCTATTTTTATGCCAGTACCATGCTGTTTTGGTTACTATGGCTTTGTACTATAGTTTTAAGTCAGGTAGTGTTATGCCTCCAGCTTTATTTATTTTTTGCTCAGGACAGCTTTGGCTATTTGTGGTCTTTTGTTATTCCATATGAATGTTAGGATAGTTATTTCCATTTCTGAGAAAGATGTCATTGGAATTTTGATGGGGATTGCGTTGAATCTGTAGATCACTTTGGGTAGTATGGGCATTTTCACAATGTTAATTCTCCCAATCCAAGAGTGTTATTTAGGAAAGTATTTTTAAATTTCCAAATTTTCTACTTTCTACTTTTGTTAATATTTTTCAGTTTCATTGCTTGAAGGTCAAAGAATGTGGCCTTAAAAAAATAGTGTGGCTTTACTTCTTTTTAGTAAGTCTATTATTTGGTACTTATTCAAGTTTTATTTTTTGGCCTAATATATATTTAATGGTTGTAACTCTTCTGTGGGTGATCTGAAAACCATATTCTCTGCAGTGTAAAGTGCTTGATGTACATTTATTAGATCAACCTGATTTATGATAATGTATCCTTTGTGTCTTTATTTATTTGGCTTCTATTTTATCTGACAAGGACTTTGAAAGGATAGATAGTCATTTGATTTTTTTTTGTTTGTTTGAATTCTGCCTCTTTAGACATCACCATCGGTGTTGTCAGTTCCACATAGTCCATATGTTCCTGTGCTAGCCAACTTGCTTGGGTTATGCATTGCACTTGTGTCCTTATAGAAAACATTTTTCTAAAGAAGTGTTTATGGAAATAAAGGCTGCTCTGAATAGGAAACTTATGTTATTCCACATTCATATGTGAAGCAAAAAGTTGTTTTATTATCTGTAAATACTAATGCTCCCCCCTTTTCTCACACCTCATCCCCACCCCATAGCTTATAAGGAAAGAGGCTCTGAGTCTTTTATTTATTTTTTTTTAATTTTTATTTTTTTTAATTTTATTTTGTCGATATACATTGTAGCTGATTATTGCTCCCCATCACCAAGACCTCCCTCCCTTCTCCCTCCCCCCCTCCCCCCTAACAATGTCCTTTCTGTTTGCTTGTCATATCAACTTCTAATAATTGTGGTTGTTATATCTTCTCCCCCCCTGTTTTTTTTTTTTTGTGTGTGTGTGTGTGTGAATTTATATATTAATTTTTAGCTCCCACCAATAAGTGAGAACATGTGGTATTTCTCTTTCTGTGCCTGACTTGTTGCACTTAATATAATTCTCTCAAGGTCCATCCATGTTGTTGCAAATGGCAGTATTTCATTCGTTTTTATAGCTGAGTAGTATTCCATTGTGTAGATGTACCACATTTTCCGTATCCACTCATCCGATGATGGGCATTTGGGCTGGTTCCAACTCTTGGCTATTGTAAAGAGTGCTGCGATAAACATTGGGGAACAGGTATACCTTCGACTTGATGATTTCCATTCCTCTGGGTATATTCCCAACAGTGGGATAGCTGGGTCGTATGGTAGATCTATCTGCAATTGTTTGAGGAACCTCCATACCATTTTCCATAGAGGCTGCACCATTTTGCAGTCCCACCAACAATGTATGAGAGTTCCTTTTTCTCCGCAGCCTCGCCAGCATTTATCGTTCAGAGTCTTTTGGATTTTAGCCATCCTAACTGGGGTTAGATGGTATCTCAGTGTGGTTTTGATTTGCATTTCCCGGATGCTGAGTGATGTTGAGCATTTTTTCATATGTCTGTTGGCCATTTGTATATCTTCCTTAGAGAAATGCCTACTTAGCTCTTTTGCCCATTTTTTAATTGGGTTGCTTGTTTTCTTCTTGTAAAGTTGTTTGAGTTCCTTATATATTCTGGATATTAATCCTTTGTCAGATGTATATTTTGCAAATATTTTCTCCCACTCTGTTGGTTGTCTTTTAACTCTTTTAATTGTTTCTTTTGCTGTGCAGAAGCTTTTTAGTTTGATATAATCCCATTTGTTTATTTTTCCTTTGGTTGCCTGTGCTTTTGGGGTCGTATTCTGAGTCTTTACATGATAAATACCTTTGTTTTCTCCACTTAGGATCCCCACTCCTTCATATGTCTGGCAAAATTCTATTTATCTTTTAATGCTCACCTCAAGGATTGCTGCTTCAGTTAAATGTAATCTTTCTTGACACCTTCCCAGCAGTCAGTGATCCCTTTCTCTGTGCAAAAACTGGATCTCGTACATACAATTCTTATAGCATTTGTCATCTGCTATAATTGTGAGGTTCTTTTTTTTCCCTCCAAGTCTGTGAGTTTCTTGAAGGCAAGAACCATCTCTCAATTATCTTTATAGTCTTGGTATCTGGTATGAAATAATTACTCAATAAATAAAAATTCTCTAAAGTTGGGAATCTTTGTTCTGTTCTCCAATTAATTAAGAAAAGCTTAATTAATGACAAAGATTCATTCTCCCCTTTCATAGTGTTGAGTTGTTGCTGGGTAGTGGCTACTTGGTCAGCAGTTACAATTTCCAGGCCTTTTGCATTTATGAGGAGACAGACATATGACTAATTCTCACAGTGGAATGTTATTTCTGGGCTGGGGGAGTTAAGATTCCAGTATGCTTTTCCCATTTTTCTCTTCCTCTTCTGAGGTTACTTCAGAGGTACATGTTGAACATGACAATGTCACAATATGGAAAGAGTCTGGATACCTGTATCATACTTAGAGGAGATCCACTCAGGAGAGCCATTCATCCAAGAATATATTCACTGGACTTGATGTAGTGGGAAATAAACTTCTATTATGATATGTCACTGAGATTTTGCTATTATTTATTATAGCAGCTAGTTTTAGTTACCCTGACTACCCCAGTGTCTAGAATCCTCCCTGGCAAGTAATTATTTGCCTATAATTATTATCTAGTGGCAAATATCATTAGATATTTGCTGGATAAATGGTTGAATGAATGATGAATGGCTAGGGATTACATTATCTACCCTGAAGATGATCCTTTAAAGTAAGGATCACACAAAAATAGAATACTATGTTTTATGTACTCATCAAGCCTTTCAGCAATTGTCACAATACTGCAGCATAATAGGCCATCTCAAAGACCAGTGACTTAAATAACAATCATTTATTCATGCTCATATATATATGGATTGGTTGGGAGTTGGCTGGCATAGGCTGGTTGCAGGTTGGGTCCAGGTCTGCTTCATGCATCTTACTCCTGATGATAGAAGACAAGAGGGTAAGCCCAACTGTACAAGCACATTACAAGCCTCTTTTTGTATCATATTTGCTAACTTCCTTTTGGCTAAGCAGGTCCTCCATACAAGCTCAAAGTAAAGGAGTGGGAAAAAACTCTTTGCTCTTCTCACTGATCATGCAGGTGTAAGTGTTCTTTCTTCCCTCTACTGGGAAGAAGAGCCAAATCACACGGTAAAGGGTATGGATACAGGAAGGGAGAAGAATAGGAGTCAATAATTTAATCTAATGCATTAGAACATCACATACTTACATCAGTTATCATGTTATCAGTTATCACTTACATCATTACATCAGTTTTTATGAAATTAGAAAGATTATATTTTTGAAGTGGATCCAGTTCCTTTTTTATAATCTCATTATTTGGGAACCTAACTTTAGATGTGATACTAAGGATATATAATAATGAAAATATTTGTATAATGCTTTGCCATTTAAAAAAATGCTTTCATAAATCTTACCAAGTTTGAGCCTCACTAAAATCTTCTAAGATACATGGGGTCATTTTTACCAGCAAAGGAACTGAGATACAGAAAGGTTAAGTGACTTACGTAAGGCCACATAGCTAGAAAATGGCCAGTCTGGGATTGGACTTCAGATTTCCAAGTTGCAAAGACTGTGCCCTTCCTGTTAGAACATGAGATAACACTGCAGTTATTTTAATGAACAACTTTTGTTTTTATTTTCATTTTTGTATTTTAGCTCTTTATTTTTACCTAATTACTATATTTAGCAACTACTGTACACTATAAATTATAAAATTAATTTTTTATTTCTCAAATGAAGCATAATGATATGATTATAAATATAATTTGAAAATATAAAATGTAGTACAGATTTACACATGGTTGCAATGTGGTCGTTAATAGGCCACATTGAAAAGGTTGCTGGCAATACACAAAAAGTAGCATTAATTGCCTTGGTGAATTTACTGTGTTCTGGGATCTGGCCTTAAACTTTCAGGCTCATAAACCTATATGTTTTAGAATCTCTTAGGGATGGACTCACATGGTGAAACCCAGAAGACTGATGGATGAAGGTAGAATGCCAATGTGTTATTTTATAATGAGAAGTGTAATTTTCATATGGCTCAGAATACTTACAGCATGATCAGTGTCTTCTTTTTCTGTAAGTAGTCAAGTTGTATGAGACAGAAACTCACAGTAAGAACTCACTGGATCAGTTTCCCGAAATAAATCATTCATGTTGGGACTGAAATTTCCTTACTGTAAAATGTATCACCCTAAAGGCAGACCTACATGAGAAGTCAAATCAGACCTACATGAGAAGTCAAATCAACCAGAAGGTTGCTGTTGAGCACAGAACAAAAACAAAGGGAAACAAATTGAATGTTTAGTTTTATGAGTTTGAGTTAACATGAATTGTCTATCCTGGCCAGTGAGATCTTTTATAACTTAAAATTAATTGACAACAACTTCATTCATCCTTCCAAACATCCATCGATCCACCCTTCCACCATCCACTTATCCATCCATATAAAAGATAGCCTTGCTATTGGGCCAGGAAAACATACTACAAATCCATAACCTAAGGCTTTGTTTCCAAATTCTCAGAGCAGGAGACCATTTGTAGCAACTTTAGAGCTGATAATTTACAATATAAATCTTTCTTAGCTATTGAAACAAATATTACAATTTTAATGGTTTAACATACCATTTCAGCATATTAAAATTAAGATATAGAACAAGGTCAATATATCGATCAAGATATAGAGCATCTTTATTCTAGAATGTTCCCTCATATCTTTTTTCAGTCAAACCCACTCTCCAGAGGTAAATACTATTCTGACTTCAGTCACCACAAATTAGATTTGTCTATTCTTGAACTTTGTATAAAATATAATCATACAGTATATATACTGCATGTGGTAGTTTTGTTCTGTATTATGTTTTTGAGATTTATGCATGTTATTTGTAAGTATCAGTAGTTATGGCTTAATAGTATAAGTTTATTCATGTTATTTGTAAGTACTGGTAGTTATGGCTTAATAGTATAAGTTGGGGTGTATGTTTTGGTCCAAATTGGCTACCATTGATGCAGTTAAGTTTACTGAGAAGTCTCTGTTCTTAATATTCTCAGACTCAGCATACTGTTGTTAATGCATTGAACCAGTATCTAGACATTTTTACTTTAACTCAATGATCAGTCCTGATCAGTCATTCATTTTGCATGTGGATGTGGAACACTCATTCTATTGAAGACATGGTGGAGGATATATGAATGAGTATGACATAATTCTTACTTTCATGGAGCTTATCATCTAATTGAAGAGATGAGATATATACACACAAAGATGTTATTTAAAGTTTCAGGGCAATATGAGTGATTCCAATATTGGAGTTCTAATAGAAGAAGAGGAATTACTTTAGGGTATGGTGATTGATTGGGGCAGTTTCTTGCTGGAGGTAGAACTGAGATCTTCAAGGGTAGAATTTGGATAGACACAAATAAAGAGGGAGATCATTTAAAATAGAGAACCACTTAGGGTCAGGCACAGAGTCACAGTTGCTAAATGCATTTGAGGAACAGTAAGTAAACGAACTTGTCAGAACTGGAAGATTTTTGTTAGGGGGTCCTGGTATAGTTTGGAGTCTATAAGAGACTACAGGCCAATGAATTTGGACTTAACTCTGTAGATAATAACAACGACAACAACAAAAACAATTGCTAACATTGATTTTATGCTTACTATGTGACAGGCATTATACTAAGTGCTTGATATTTACTGTCTCATTTACTTCGTACAGACTGCACATTATTATTCCCATTTTATAAACGAGTAGACTAAGGCACAGGAAGGTTAAATATTTTGCTCAAGGTTTTGTAACTAGTATGTAACAGAACTGGGATTTTATCCTAAGTAGCCTGATTTCAGAGCCCATAGTCTTAACCATTATGAAATATAAAAATCTATAATATGAGTTGATGTGATGAAAACAATTTTTTATACATTTTTACTCATATCCCATACACCCACATGATATACTTGCCCACACAGTCCACACATGGCTGTAGACATTTTCTCCCCCAGAAAGTAGAGTTACTCAGATTCAGTAGTCTGTTGAGAATTGGATTTTGAAGATGATATAAAATTTTAATTTCTACATGCAGATTATCCCCCTAGCATTAAATCACTTGCTGAGAGAGAGATTCATGAAAGATTTATTGTAAAGAAACAGTGGAGGAAGAATTAGTTGGTTCTGGAGGATTGATAATCATTTATGTTTTGGAACAGTGCCTTATTTTTAACATACTTCAAAATTAATATAATTCAACTAATATAGTTCACCGTTGTTTCAATAGGAAGTGGAAGTATTTTCCTTATGTTGGGAGGTATTCATCAAGTGAAATGAATTGGCAATCATGTTCTTTGGGGAACAGTACATGAATTGTTCGGCCATTTATGTTAATTGGTATATCTTGCTCATTCCTGGGCAGATATAAGATACAAGTTGCATTCAACTGCAATGTGTAGAAAATTTTGCCATAAACTTTACTTGGTTGCAGGCTTAAGATTTTTAACATCTTGCTACAGTGTGAAAATATTTTATCTATTAAGAAATAAGTACAAATGTAGTAGCAAGCTATCAATTATTTGCTTATAGTATCAAAATATTAAGATAGTTTAAAATGACAATGACTTTTTAGTTCTTTTTATATCAATAATTTTTGCATTTTGTCTTTTGTATTATAGGACTATGTTATAAAAAAGAACATTTTACAAAAGGTTATTTTGATTTTTCACTAATTTCCCAAGATAGGAATCAAAGATTAACAAATTTATAGTAAGCTCTTGCTTGATGATCACTAGTCTTAGTGAATTTTCAACATACATATTTTGAAGATTCAAATATTGTTCCTTAATTAAGAATGTAAGTGGCCAGATGGCCTATATTATGTTCAAATGTTGCAAATTAGTTATTTTCTATACTACTTGTACTTTTGTTTTTATTTATATTAAAGACATATATGATTGACATTATATTTTCACACAATAGCATGTGATAATGTTTGTTGAATAAGTAATGAATGAATGAATGACAAATGGAATGATGCTGAATTTTTCAAAGAAGTGTGTTTTGCCATTTCCAAAACAATGTAGAATACTTGCCACTAACAAAAATCATTTTTTCTTCAAAAAATGTGTTTATAGATTACCTTGTATCCAACTCATTTGCATTATGGATGGAAAGCTTTATGTAGAAGGTGAGAGATTAAAGGACAAAAAAATTCAACAGCAATGGAAATATTTTGTGGCAGAGCATAGCAACACAAAACAACAATGAAAAGATTCATGTTTTATAGCCTATCAGTAGTTTTCCCACCAAAAATAATAAGCCTCAGTCTCCCTAGCCAATCAAAAATGGAGTCTGGGCTTTGTAAAATCTAACATTTACAACATCTGATTTGTAAAATCTAACATTTTAGATTTAAATTTATTTCTATGTTGTAATATTCTACTAAAATTAATCTATTTTTTCCCTGTGTTGTTGTATACTAATAGTAAAATATGTTTTTACTGTATGATTGAAATGGAATTAAAATTCATTCAAAGGTAATAAATACATAGGAGTTATCTTTGTAGGAATTCGTTTAAATTCATTGTATTTTCTGGCTTGCTCTATTCTTTTCAATTATGAATAGGAATTTATTCAATTTATTTTTCATCATTACCTGCTTTTTAGTTAGAAATATTCCTTGAAATATTGTCTAGATATGTGACTTTTACTGACTTGTTTATTAGGAAATTTGGGAGGGGGGTTGTTCTAAGCAATATACTAATGTATTTATTTTTCTAGCTATGTGATTTTATATTATTCTCAGGTTTGTAGATACTACATATCTAAAACTAAGAATTGCCTATAGTTTCCAGCATATATGTTATATATGTAAAAGAATAAAAAGTTCCCCCCAGAAAACAGTGTTAAAATTATGTTAAATTTATTCATAATGAAATATAACTATTTTTTTCCAGAAGTATTCTTTGTAAAACTAGTGTGCATTTTATGTAACCTAAGAATTTTATAAACTAGCAAATATAGTCATGTCAGATGTGGAAGCAACTTCATAGAACTACATATTATGATGTTCTGTTAAAATGATATAAATTTTAATGAATGAACGTATGAATTAAAAGGAAATTTTAATGTCAAAATGAATGCTGTTTTACCAGTCTGGAAGTTTTATTTACCCATGTTCAGTTCCACAAACGTTTGCTGATCACACACCCTGATCAAGCTTTGTGCATTGCCTTGAGCAAGCTAATTGTAAATTATTTTAGAATAACTTGGTATCTAGTAGAAATAACTCTCGGGGTAGAAATATGCTACTGATATGATATTTTCACATGATTTTGATGAGCATACAAGAAGATCACCTCTCTCTTGCCTATCTGTTTATTTTGTAGTTAACAAGGCTAAGGGAGATTTTGAATTATTTTGTGCTTGTGTGCATATATACCTAAGGAAAAAAGATCACAGATTCCAGTGTCTGTTTAATTATGCAGTTGATTTAACTGTTGATTCAATATTATTCACAGTATTTTAGTATTTGTAAACTTACTGGTGGTATGGGTGACAGTAAAGTAAGGATAAAAATATTTTTACCTAAAGTAGGAAATCATATAAATGAACAATGATGAATTGTTAGTGAAATTATTTTAAATGTAAAGATATGCAGCTCAATCACAACCAGCTTTATTGCTTAGTATACATGACTTTTGATTTGGGGGAAGTGTTTAAAGCACAGATTAATTATATTCTTAGAGGTAGTTAATTCTGATCTCTATTTTGTAACTAGTTTTAAAGAATGTACTCTTTTATGATTTTTCAAAATATGTACTTTAATTTGTTTTGTAGAAATCCAAAGGACATCATGTCTTATTTTTTATAAAGTGATTGGTAGAGACTTACTTTTCTATTTTATTCCTCTTACTGCTAGATTTTATAATTTTTCTTTTCGGCATGATTTTTCCTAAAGGTATTTTTTCCAATTCAAGTGAATGTTGATATATATGATGTGTCACCATACAAGTCACGGGTCTATGTAACAAAAAGGTGAAAGCTTCTATATTTATCTGTTATCTACATTTGTCACTAAGAGTCAATAGAATAGTTTTACATAGGATGATCAGAAACAAGAAAGCTATAGTTTAGAAAATGTTTTAATCTGTTTCAAATAATTTAGCAGGGTAATCTGGTAAAAATGACAAGATTAAGGATTAAAGAAGATTAAAATATTTTCACATTCTGTTTTTAATGACCACTATCTTAAGTTTCTACTATAAAATTTATAACTAGTAAAATAATACAGGAAAAATATATCATTCATAATCCACTTGAAATTGTGTTTTACCTTATCAAATTGTGCCTGCCTTTTAGCCAAAACAGCATGAATTAAAAACAAATTTTAGCTAAAATATAGCTTTTGTGCTATTCTTAAATACAATCATTAAAGTGTTAATATTTATTAGGTTTCACATAAAAAATCTAAGATTATTGTTTTCAATTAGACAGAGTAGCACTTCAGTGAGTATGTAATTTTTAAAAATTTATCTTTATGGGCCGGCCCCGTGGCTCACTTGGGAGAGTGCAGCGCTGGTAGTTCCGAGGCTGTGGGTTCGGATCCTATGTAGGGATGGCCGGTGCGCTCACTGGCTGAGCGTGGTGCAGACCACACTGAGCCAAGGGTTGCGATCACCTTACTGGTCGCAAAAAAAAAAAAAAAAAAAAAAAAAATCTTTACAACTACAAAGATCTTCATCATTGGAAAATAGGCCATTTTAGAAAGTTTAACTATAAATGCTTTTTATGTACATAATAGGTGGCAAGTATAACTATTAACGTTGGAGTTTTGCCATTGATTCTAGTTGTTCTGTCTTTTTTTATCCAGAGATAATGATGTGTATTCAGTCTCTGTCATATTTACCTAGAGGAAGTCTTTTTAATCCCTCATTTTTCTCCTTCACTGAGGTTATGTGTAAATACTACATAAAATGGCAAATGGAAGGAAGTCTGTTTTGTCTAAAGATACCATTCATCTTAAACAAACACATCAGCCTGTCTTTGAAAGGAGAGTGATATGGGTTTTATTGGTGAGAGGAGGAGGATGGGTAAGATCAAAGCAAAAATGGGTTGCAAATTATGTGAACTAGTGTTAAACCCTTTAAAAATTGGATACACTTTTCTGATTGTGTCTTCTTAGGGAAATCACTCTACCCCCACCCTTACATGGTCTTGGCACTTCTTACTTTCCACTTCTGGCATACCATTTTATGAAAACTGATTTCTAACAGAAATCTGAAGCTAACCTTTAATCACATATCTTATAGTATAATTTTCTGGAAAGCCATGTATATGAATTTATAAATCACTATGAGAAAAAGAATATATTACCTTCTTTTCTTTTAAATATTTCTAATTTTAAAACCCCATAAAATTAAATAAAATAACTTTCTTTAACTTTCTATACTGTGAACTCTTTGGGGACAGAGGCCTTGTTTAATTCATTTATTATATTTATTCCCAGCAATAAGTATGATTTTTTAAGTCAATGTCCAATAAATTGTTAATTACTTACATTTATTGTGAAAACTGATATATTTGGTATCATTTCTGCCATCTTGTGTTCTGTTTACTGTACTTCCTTGTGGTCCTTTTCTTTCCTTTAGTTGGATTAATTAAAGTTTTGCCCTTTTAAAAACACTTCTAGTTGTAAATTAAGCTTACTATTTCTATTTATTCTATCATTTAATTTTAACAGACATATTTGACCTTGCATTTTTCTGTTAATGTTGGGAATTAGTATCTATAACCTTTTTCCTCTACTCCCAATATAAGAACTTCAGCAGTGTTTCCCATTATGACTCTCCTTTCTTTTTTTATTATTTTTATTTTTTTATTTTTTTATTTTTTATTTTTTATTTTTTTAATTTTTTTAAATTTTATTTTGTCGATATACATTGTAGCTGATTATTGCTCCCCATCACCAAAACCTCCCTCCCTTCTCCCTCCCCCCTCCCCCCCAACAATGTCCTTTCTGTTTGCTTGTCATATCAACTTCAAATAATTGTGGTTGTTATATCTTCTTCCCCCCCCCCCCCCGGTTTGTGTGCGTGTGTGTGTGTCTGTGTGTGTGTGTGTGTGTGTGTGTGTGAATTTATATATTAATTTTTAGCTCCCACCAATAAGTGAGAACATGTGGTATTTCTCTTTCTGTGCCTGACTTGTTTCACTTAATATAATTCTCTCAAGGTCCATCCATGTTGTTGCAAATGGCAGTATTTCATTCGTTTTTATAGCTGAGTAGTATTCCATTGTGTAGATGTACCACATTTTCCGTATCCACTCATCTGATGATGGGCATTTGGGCTGGTTCCAACTCTTGGCTATTGTAAAGAGGGCTGCGATGAACATTGGGAAACAGGTATACCTTCGACTTGATGATTTCCATTCTTCTGGGTATATTCCCAACAGTGGGATAGCTGGGTCGTATGGTAGATCTATCTGCAATTGTTTGAGGAACCTCCATACCATTTTCCATAGAGGCTGCACCATTTTGCAGTCCCACCAACAATGTATGAGAGTTCCTTTTTCTCCGCAGCCTCGCCAGCATTTATCGTTCAGAGTCTTTTGGATTTTAGCCATCCTAACTGGGGTTAGATGGTATCTCAATGTGGTTTTGATTTGCATTTCCCGGATGCTGAGTGATGTTGAGCATTTTTTCATATGTCTGTTGGCCATTTGTATATCTTCCTTAGAGAAATGCCTACTTAGCTCTTTTGCCCATTTTTTAATTGGGTTGCTTGTTCTCTTCTTGTACAGTTGTTTGAGTTCCTTATATATTCTGGATATTAATCCTTTGTCAGATGTATATTTTGCAAATATTTTCTCCCACTCTGTTGGTTGTCTTTTAACTCTTTTAATTGTTTCTTTTGCTGTGCAGAAGCTTTTTAGTTTGATATAATCCCATTTGTTTATTTTTCCTTTGGTTGCCCGTGCTTTTGGGGACGTATTCATGAAGTCTGTGCCCAGTCCTATTTCCTGAAGTGTTTCTCCTATGTTTTCTTTAAGAAGTTTTATTGTTTCAGGGTGTATATTTAAATCCTTAATCCATTTTGAGTTGATTTTAGTATACGGCGAGAGGTATGGATCAAGTTTCATTCTCCTGCATATGGATATCCAGTTGTCCCAGCACCATTTGCTGAAGAGGCAGTCCCTTCGCCACTGAATAGGCTTGATGCCTTTGTCAAAGATCAGCTGACAGTAAGTGTGTGGGTTGATTTCTGGATTCTCTATTCTATTCCATTGGTCAGTGTGTCTGTTATTATGCCAGTACCATACTGTTTTGGTTATTATAGCTTTGTAGTATAGCTTAAAGTCAGGTAGTGTTATGCCTCCAGTTTTATTTTTTTTGCTCAGCATTGCTTTGGCTATGCGTGGTCTTTTATTGTTCCATATAAATGTCTGGATAGTTTTTTCCATTTCTGAGAAAAATGTCTTTGGAATTTTGATGGGGATTGCATTGAATTTGTATATCACTTTGGGTAGTATGGACATTTTCACTATGTTGATTCTTCCAATCCAAGAGCATGGGATATCTTTCCATCTTCTTGTATCCTCTCTAATTTCTCTCAGCAGTGTTTTGTAGTTCTCATTATAGAGATTTTTCACATCCTTGGTTAACTCAATTCCTAAGTATTTTATTTTTTTGGTGGCTATTGTAAATGGGCAGGCTTTCTTGATTTCTCTTTCTGCATGTTCACTATTGGAGAAAAGAAATGCTACTGATTTTTGAGTGTTGATTTTGTATCCTGCTACTGTGCTGAAATCATTTATCAATTCCAAGAGTTTTTTTGTAGAGGTTTTAGGCTGTTCGATATATAGGATCATGTCATCTGCAAACAGGGACAGTTTGACTTCATCTTTTCCAATCTGGATGCCCTTTATTTCCTTCTCTTCTCTGATTGCTCTGGCTAGTACTTCCAACACTATGTTGAATAGGAGTGGTGAGAGTGGGCATCCTTGTCTAGTTCCTGTTCTTAAAGGAAAAGCTTTCAGCTTTTCCGCATTCAGGATGATATTGGCTGTGGGTTTGGCATATATGGCTTTAATTATGTTGAGATACTTTCCCTCTATACCTAACTTATAGAGGGTCTTTGTCATGAATGAGTGCTGAACTTTATCAAATGCTTTTTCAGCATCTATAGAGATGATCATATGGTCCTTGTGTTTGAGTTTATTAATATGGTGTATCACATTTATTGATTTGCGTATGTTGAACCAACCTTGCATCCCTGGGATGAATCCCACTTGATCGTGATGAATAATTTTTCGTATGTGTTGCTGTATTCTGTTTGCTGACTCTCCTTTCTTAAAAACAATTTCATAAGAACTCTGTTAAGCATTACAGCCACATTGTTAACTATTTAGACTTCACTATTTAATTTTACCTCTTCATTTATTTATTACTGTTTCTTGTGTCCTGTGTCTTTATCTTTCTTACATTTGTTTTCCATTTTACTGTAGTACTTCTTTGGATATTCTTTTAGAAATGGTTCTAGATAGCAAACTGAGTTATTTATATATAGATTGTTCATTCACATCTCTCATAATATCAAAAAGGATTCAAGGCAGAAGACACACTATTGCACATTTATTCTTCAAGAGTAGTTGTTGAAGAGAACTTACATGATTCTAGGATCTTTGATGTGCTTCCTTTAAGGGTAGACTTTTTATTTTTCTTTTGAATAATAGAGAGAGAAAAAGGAATTTGTTAGGTATCATACAGTTAAAAATATGTACTTCAACAAATACTAAATAAGCATTCTTTCTGTGCAACAAATAAACAGTATTGAAAAGGAGCATATTAAATACACTATCTTGTTCAATATATTATGATATTCATTTTTCATGTTACAACTTAAGTTTGACCTTGATAATCCTTGAGTTTTGCTTTAAGAGTATTTCAAAATTAAATACATGAAACTTAAATATTTGAGAAATATTATCTGATCAAATTGGAGTAGTTGTACCAATTTTTAAATGTCATCCATTTTTTGATACTTAGTTAAATTAATGTGTTAGATTAATATTGCATGTTAGAGCAATTCAAGGGATGACAGGATTCTGCTTTGTTTTTCCAGTTCACAAAGATTAATGTAGCAAAGACCTTTCATGTCAGTTTTGTCATAAGTGAAGGAATAAAATTATCTGTTTTACAGATATATGTACCTTTAACATAGACTATATTTCTTGATTTTTTTGGTGTTATCTCGTTTCAGCTTCTGAGTTTATTTATGTAAGGCTATTGTAGAGCTAATGAATGACAGGATTACAGTGTAACAGCAATATCTCATATTAAAAGCATTCAGGGAGTAAGTTTGACACAACAAAGAATATACTTTGAGAATGAAGAGCAATGAACAAAGGGAAATAAGGGAAAAATTCAGCAACATGAATAAATAAAAAATAAAGTCAATTAAAATAAGGTTAAAGGGTCTGCATGTTTTTAAGACTTTTAAGTTTTACTGTGAAATAGCCTTCCAGAAAAATTGTGCCTATTTATACTCTCACCATCTGTGTATAGTATTTTTTTCTGGCTATACTGACCAACTCTGAGTATAGTATCCTCTTTTTTCTTTCCAACTCTGAATATTTCTATTTTTATTTTCTTTGCCAATCTGATAGGTGGAAAGTAGAATCTCATTATTTTAATTTTCATTTTTAGTGACTAGGAAGGTTGAACGTTTTTCTTCTTACATATATTATTTATAATTCTTTTATGAGTTGCTTATTATTATTATTATTATTATTACTATTGGTGAGGCTAGGAATAAGAGCAGGGCTTGAGTCAGACAGATCATCACTTGGATCTGGCTCTATCTTTTAAGCACTATGTAATTTGGGTAATATAATCTCTCTGATCTTTAGTTTCCTCATTTGTAAAACAATACTTATAATATCCACTTCAATATTGTAAGGATTAAATAAAATAATGTATAATTAAAGTACTTAGCAAAGTGCTTGGTACACATTAGTGATACTTTTGCTGCTGCTCATAAAAAATAATGGTAAAACTTGAAATATTTTTCCCAGTTGTTTGCTTGATGTTTAACTTAAAGATTTTTTTCCCTACAAGAATTAAAAGATTTTTGTTAGTAGTGTATGTCAGTCTTTTTTTTTTTTCTTTTATGGTAATTACTTTCTTATGGTAAGAAAATTGTTCTTCACACCCAAGAGTATAAAAATATGAGGGGAAGTATTTTTAATGTAACTGAGTTGTAAATGGAATCATTAATTTTAGTGACTCAGACTAAGGAAGTAAATTAATAATTCTTTGATCTTTTTGTTTCTTTAGGAAAATACTAGCAATTACTCTTATTAAAAAAATTCAGAAATATTAGTTTACATATTAACAAGTTTAAAAAACATTTTTTAAAGACATTGAGACTACATCTCTCTGGATTATTTGTATATTTAGGAAGGGTCTCTGCTATTCAATTTAGTGCCTTAGTGTCCACTAGAAAATGATGTCCTTGAGCCAATGAATTAGAAAAAGGGTCCTCACCACCACCATTATTCACATTGCAGCTAAGTGAATCCTTTGGGTTGAGGCAAGTACACAGGTCTGAGAGTGAGGGAAACAGGAGCTGAAGTTCAGCTCCCACTTATCTCTTCTACCAGGTTCCTTTTGTACTGCCCAGGTTGCACCACTTTATGAGATTGTCCTGTGTTTCAGTGTTGTCAAAAATGGCTCTTGAAATAACTTGAGAAGTTAATGATTAGATTATCTAAATCCACTGCATATTTCTAATGAGTTGAGCAGCCTTTGATGCAGGCACTTTTATGAAAGAAAAGAAAAGGTTTTTTTATTTGGGTATTATGAGCAAAAAATAAGAGAGCCCTGGCACCAATCATACAGTCCTCTATTCTTCTACCTTGGGTATTAATTCATATGCTCTTAAGGGTTTCCTTCTTTCTCCTAGTGAATAAGAATGTTAATGACACATCTGGGACCATGTCTTGTTGAATGTTTTTCTTGTTATACGAAAATTGATTGGTATTATGTTGAGTCTCTGGTAAATGTGCTCTGCAGAAGTCTCACCCTCCAACTGTACTTAACTATCCTGTGGTTCTCTCTTACCCTTATATTACTCTATAGCCATTTCTACTGTGTTCCTTGGAGCTCTGTTTCCATGGTACATACATTATTTTTAATCCTCAAATCTCTTCACAAAGTATTTCCTTTATTTTTTGCTTTAATTGAGACTTGTCTCTTTCCCAATGTCCCTCCTGCAACTGCAGTTTTTCCCCACACATATAGGCAGTGTCAGTAATAACTATGCATTATCTCCTTCAGGGCTTTACTTTTCCTTTCTCATGTAAGAACTCCTCTTTTGAGGTTTACCATCTTGTACAACCACTTATTGCCTTTCATCACTGCTGTGCTTTCTCACTTTCCTGATAATGCTCTTCACTTATTGAGAATTTTAGTCTTCTACTCTAACTCTTGTCATCCTCATGTATGGTTTCAGTGACCATGTGGATAGTCCAACCAACAACCATGTTTCTTCAACTTCCATGTCCTGGCCCTTTCTTTTCTCCCAGTCTATTATGTACCTCATCATTTTACTTTCCTTCCTATTCATACTAGATTCTATGGTGACCATCTTGTCATTTTTGCCAGTGCCCTCTGGGTCCTTGACTTGTTTTATGTTTAATTCCCCAGAAAAATGCCCAACGATCTGCTTTCAGTTGTAGCTTCTTCACCCAGGCTTCATGGCCCTGCTAGAAGGAAGAGTACAATTATTGGATAGTTGCCACTGAAGACTTACGGTTTTCAATTTCAGATTGCCTGTTGATAGTATTTTGCAGTCCTTTTATGTCTTTATCACTTTTCTCACATCTCCTTTTCTACCACCTTTTTCTTTCTGAGCAATAATCTTGCCTCCTGTTTCATAGAGAAATTTGAGGCTCTGAAGCTTGAGCTTTTCTCTCCTGAAACTACAAACATCTATGCCTACACTTACCACCTGCTTCCTACATGCTTGGAGGAAGAAATCTTTTTTCTAGTCCAAAGTAATCCCATCAATTCCCTCCTATAGGATGTTACTCCATCGGTTCTTTCTTTCTTTCTTCCTTTCTTCCTTCCTTCCTTTCTGCGTGCCAGTATGGGGATCCAAATCAGTTTTTTCTAATTTCTGAATTTTGAAGCTCTTAAAAAAAAAAAAAAAACACGAACAAAAACCAAAACACAACTTCTTCGACTTTGTTGTCTTCTAACACTTGTATCTCTTCTTTCCATTGGAACAGTACACAACACTGTTCCTACTTTCTCTTATTCATAGGAACACCCTAATAAAAAAAGGACAGAGGAGAATTGAAGAATTACTAAAGGGCCAGAAAGCATTCGCAAAAGTTCAACCTTATTATTAACCATAAAAATGCAAATTATGTCAACTATAAAAACATTTACCCAGAAAATTAGGGCTTCAGTAGTATGGGGAGATGTTTACTCTCAGATATTACTCATGGGAATATGAATTAATGCAATCTTACTGAACAGCAATATGGTAATTACTTAAACTATTTCACTTTGGGAGGTTTTATAAAGAAAATGTTCAGAGATAAATATGAAAGAATGTTCATAAAACAATATTTATCCAAGTGGGGGGAAAAAAAGCCTAAACAGCCTAAATGACCAATAATACAGACAGGTTACCATACTCTCTCCACACAGAAAAAAGTCCAAAATGTTAATGGTAATTACTTCAGTATAGTAAGATTACAGGTAATTTTATTATCTTTCTTATAGCTCCTATAATTTTATAGTTCAATTTACAAGAACATGTATTGCATTTGTAAACAAAGAAAAGGAAAAGTTATAAATATTAATTCCTAATCGCCCCTGCCCCCACCACCTCTGCCTCTGAGTAAATAATAGAGTAGGAATTTTTGTAAAAAGATGTTTATATGTCCATAAGCTATCAGTATGTTTCAGTTGTTCCCTAGTTTACTTTTATGAAACATTGGAGTACATGATGAAAAGGAGGGGGAATATGATTTGCTCAGGTTTCCCATCAAGTGTTTGACAATGATAGGAACCTGTTGAACTGTACAGAATATTAGAGGAGGGAGGAGAAAAGCTCACCAATGAATGATGTGTGGAAGAATTATAGAAGAAGAAAGAGAACCGACTGGAAATAAGGGATCCAGATCATCTCAAGCTAAGAGGGAGATCAACATTGATCTACCTTATGACCCAGCTATCCCACTACGGGGTATATACCCAAAGGAAATGAAATCAACATATCAAAAAGACACCTGCACTCCCATGTTCATCACAACACTGTTCACAGTAGCCATGAGATGGAATCAACATAAATGCCCAGCAGTGGATGAATAGATAAAAAAATTGTGGTATATATACATGATGGAATACTATTCAGCTATAAAAATAAATGATATGCTATCATTTGCAGCAGCATGGATGGACTGGAAACCATCATGTTAAATGAAGTAAGTCAGGCACAGAAAGAGAAATATCACATGCTCTCACTCATATGTGGAATCTAAAAAAAGAAGTGATTCTCATAGAAATATAGAGTAGAACAATGGTTTCCAGAGGCCAGGAGGGGAGAGGGGTGAGGGGAAGTAATAGGGGTAGACTAACTGGTACAAAACTATGCTGTCTACACTAAGTGAATCACTGTGCAGTATATGCATGTATTGAAACAACACACTGTACCCCACAGATATGTACAAGTAAATGTTAAAACAAAACAAAACAAAAACATTGGATGGATTGTCTCATAATTATTTCACTGAATACTAAGACTAACATCCCAAAAATCATTTAGTTGAAAGTAAGTATGGGTTGACTCCTTCCCCAGAAAATGAGAGAAAGTGATTAGTGGCAGTAATGTATTTCTCTTCAGAGGGAAGATGCAGCTGTTGCTTAAATAGAGATATCCAGGATATATGGTTCTAGCTGTAGTTGTTTTATTTGTGACTTTGTAAGTGTAGACCAAAACTTATTTCGTGGGTTCGCTGGCTATGTGATTTGCTTGTAATTCATATTCATACAAGTGATACTGTGATATCTGACACTGCCAGTATGTGATATACAGAACATTCTCAAAGAGGTTAATAGGTTGTTTTTCAAAAATTCATTTGTAGGATGATTGTTCTGAACTTAGAATGAATTTTACAGTAGAAACAACATAATAGAAAAGTTAGATTTCAAGGCCAATTCATCAAACATATTTAACTTATAATGTATTTGATAGTACATAATAGTTTCCAGTAAATAATTTATTCAGAATTTTAGGTTGAAATACCAATAATCAACTTCTCATTCCCCTATTTTATGTCAAAAAAAAAAAAAAAAAAAAAAAAAAGAAAAGAAAGAAAGAAAGAAAGAAAGAAAAGTAAAGGATTCCCCCAGCTCTAAGCTTATTATTTTTTACCCAATATGAGAATATTTATTTTTAAATGGGATAATTTAAATCTTTCACTTTTATTATAAGGGAGACACTTTTAAAAATGAATGTTTTTGGAGTTGAGGAGATTGAGGAACCATGAAGCCAGGGTGCTGGAAGAGTTATCAGCATGATTGTTGAAACTATTACAGAGGATCATGAAAAGTTGGATTAGAAAGAGCAAATATAAGCCAAGTGCTAAAAGAAAATGGGAGAATATTCCAGGAGTCTACAGATGGAGGGGAGAAGAGGATAACTGAAGACCTCAGCAGTAGAGTTTCTTGAGTGATGAAGCTCTGTAGAGCCTGCCTGATTTTCCAGCTTCAGTAGTCCTGTTACCTGCACCTGGGGTTATTTATACTCACTTTAAGCCCAACCCTAACTCTCGTTACCAGGTCCAATTTCATTTAGAGCAGTTTTTCTCAATTCTAGCTACATGTAATAATTACCCGAGGAACTTTCAAAAAATATAGGTACCTGGGCCCATCCGAGACCAATTAACTCAAAATCTCTGGAGTTGGAACCCAGGTATTGGCATGGTTTTAAAAGCTCCCTAGGGGATTCTAATGTGCAAAAGAAGGGGTGAGCTGTTGGTTAGTCAGAAGTAAATTAAATGAAGGTAGAAATAGTGGGTGTCTGTTTTATTCACTATTTTACCTCTGCATCCAACATAGTGCATGACTATTAAAAGGAATTCAATGAATATTTGCTTGAATGACAGAATGAATCAAGGAATGAGGAATGGATTTAATTAGCTCTAATCCCACATAGTAAAGTTCAGAATCAGGGCATATTTGTGGCTAGTCTCTTTCTAATCTTGTCTTATTCAGACAACTTGTGTTCCATCTGATTCCTAAAAAATCCCTCTTGGTACCCCAATTCAGGTCTTCTCCCTTGGTTTGTTTCTTAGTCCTTGTTGTCAGGAACCTGTCCAGAACTGTGATCCTCTCAAGTCAGACTCACTTTCTAAGACCCAGAATGTTACCCCTGAATCTCAGCCAAATAGCTGAGGGCCTGTAATTTTTTTGTAAAGGTACATTTTTTATTATCAAAATATAAAGTTTAATATATACACATCAGATCTACTTTGTTGAGCTTTTTTGAATCTTTTTTAAAAATGTTTTGTTTTGTTTTTATTGGTTGTGAATATTCATGGGGTACAAAGCAAATTGTCAGCACTCATGCCTAAGATGTGATGGCCAGATCTATACTGGCAGCATGTCCATAATCATAATTTGTGGTAAAGGACCTGTAATTTTGGCTGACATTTTGACTTCCTTAGTACCACTTTCTCACAGTTTCCTCATCAGTGTGCTCTGTTTCTTCCATTTCAAACTCACTCTTGTTGACCTATGGCTCTGAGACTAATTGTAGTTTGTAAATGCACAGAAAGAATTCTTTTATTCGTAAAGCAGATTAATTATATTATTCACATAATTTCTTCTTCCCTGTTTTTTGTTTATCTTTTTTTTTGAAAGATGTGCATTAACAGCTCTCACAATAATTTAGGATTACTAAGTTTCTTTGTATTTCGAAAAGTTTTTGTTTTATATAGTTCATTGCTGTATAGTACATAAAAGTTCATCAATGTTATATCTTTGTGAATTATTACTTTTTATTAAAAGTATCCCCTTTTATCCTGGTTAATGTTTTTAGAATTGATTTTTTTTTTTTTTGTCTGATAGTAATTGTGTCATCCCTGCTTTCTTTATGTTATATTTACCTGGTATATCTTTGCTATTTCCATATATTTAATGTTCTTTTTGCTTTTTATTTTTTACCCAATATGAGAATATTTATTTTTAAATGGGATAATTTAAATCTTTCACTTTTATTATAAGGGAGACACTTTTAAAAATACCATCTTATTTTATTGTTTCTGTTTGATATTCTTGTTTTGTATATATGGATGTATTTACCTGCTTATAAAAGACATACATACACACACACACATATACATGTAAACAGATATCATAGATCACAGAAATCACAAGATAGTATAAATCTCCCAAAATTCTATTACTTAGTCTTAAGTTATGATGTGTGTTGGTATATATACTTTCAGTGTCTTCTTTTTATTTATTTTTAAATAGAAATGAGATTATCATAAATATACTGCTTTGTAATCTACTTTGTCCACTGAACAGAGAGATATCATGAACATTTTGCATGCCACTAAATATTTGTTTATAATATCTTTTTATGGTTTTTAGATACATTTTAATACAAGGTGTTTATAAATAAATAAAATAAATTATCCTATACTTTAAGAAGAATTATGTAGACTTGTGGAAAGACTATCATTGCAGAATTACTTGGAATATGATACCATTTATGTAAAACATATATGTTTGCATATATGCATGGACATATATTAGATGCCTCTATATGCTTGCATATATATTCTTATATAGATTAAATACTTCCGTATGCTTGAATTTTTATTTTTATTTTATTTTTAAAAATTTTGTGCTTGAACTTTTAGAATTGAGAACATATTTGTGTATTACTCGTCTAATAAATAAATCCATGTGTTTACAGTCAATTCATTTTCGACAAAAATGCCAAGAACATACAATGGGGAAAGGACAATCTCTTCAATAAATGGTTTTGATAAAACCTCAATATTTTTTAGTCTGAGAAAGTACTTCTACACTTTTTTTTTTCCTTCTTAATTTGCAATTTTGCAGCCTACAGAATTGTAGGCTGGTGGGTTTTCTTTCTCTAATGCTTTAAAATGACTCTACTCTCTTCTTTCTTGTATGAATGCTGAGAAGTTTGATACAATCCTTATACCTGTTCTTTTGCAGGTAAAGTTTTTTTCCCTCCCTCCAGCTTTTTTTTAAAAAAAATTCTCTTTGATTTTCTGCAATTTGAACATGATATGGCTAGGTGTAAATTTTTCATACCTATCCTGCTAGGTGTTCTCTGAGCTTCCTAGATATATGGTTTGGTGTCTGTCATTAATCTTGGAAAATTTTCAGCCATTATTACTTTAAGCATTTCATCTGTTTCATTCTTTCTTCTCCTTCTGATATTCCCGTTAAACAAATGTTATGCCCTTTTAAACTTATCCCACAATTCTTAGATATTCTTTTCTGTCTCTTTTATTCTTTTTTCCTTTTGCATTTCTGCTTTGGAACATTGCTTTTAATCTCATTGATTCTGTTCTCAGATGTGTCCAGTACATGGATGTGCCCATCAAGGTAATTCTTCATTTCTGTTGTAGTGCTTTTGATTTCTAGCATTTCTCATTCATTCTTAGAGTTTGCATTGCTCTGCTTATATTATCCATCTGTTCTTGCACATTGCCCATTTTTTTCCATTAGAGCCCTTAGCATCTTCATCATAATTGTCTTAAATTACCATTCTGATAATTCTGAAATTTCTGCCATATCTTAGTCTGGTTTTGGTGCTTGCTCTATCTCTTCAAAATGTGTTTTTGTCTTTTAGTATGCTTTATTTATTTATTTATTTTAAATAAAAGCTGGATATGATATACTGGGTGAAAGGAACTGAGGTAGATAGGCATTTAATGTGAGGTTTTATGTTTATCTGGGTAGGAATTAGACTATGTTTACTATTTTCTGTGGCCAGAGACTTATTAAACATAGTTTGGTACTTAATAGTTTTTTCAGTTGTAATCTCTTGTTGTTATACAGGAGCCTTATTAATGTGGTGGTAAGATGTGGGGATTGGGGGTACATTTTATGAACCTATAATTAGGTCTCAGTCTTTTAGTGAACCTGAGTCCTTGAGCTGTGATTTCACAGGTGCCTCTCAGTTTTCCCTTCCCCCTTGGGTGAGACAACAAGGCTAGAGGGAGCTGGAGTTGAGTATTTTCCTTCCCCAATATGGAAGGCTAGAGTGGGTTGGAGTTGGATATTTCCTTTCTCCCAGGTTGATTAGGCTCTGGTAAATGTCTAGTTGGTTAGGCTCTGGTAAAATAATTTTCTTTCAGGGAAGGCCTTGCTAAATAGAACAGAATGTTCTGGATGTATTCGAAAATGGCTGCTTTCCGCTTGCCCCTGCAGGAAATATAAGGGGACTTTTCTCTGATCTTCACTGTGACAACCTGGTAGGGCCCCTAGAAAAACGTATGAAAGTGTTCCCTCCTCCCCATAACTGGTCCTCCCTGGAGTTTTTAACTATTAAACTTGTCTACACTGAACCTCCAGCAATTTGTCAATTACAGTTTACATTCCCTACCCTTCTAATGGCTCCAGCATTGGTTTCTGATCCTGGGTTTCTGCTCAGATAAACTGTCATTCTCTGCATTCACTTGTCTGTTTCTCCAGTTTGGGGGATAGCAGTTTAACCTGTGACCTCAATTCTCTGTTGGATCTAAAAAGAGCTATTGATTTCCAGTTTTTTCAGCTTTTTTCTTGTTGTGAAGATGGGAGTGATGACTTCCAAGCTCCTTACACTGGACCAAAAACTGGATGCCCCTTGATTGTATTTCTGTACACTATTTGCTATGGTCTGAATGTTTGTGTGTCTCTGCACACCCCCCCCCCCCAATTTATATGTTGAAATCCTAACCCCCAAGGTAATGATATTAGGAGCTGGGGCCTTTGGGAAGTGATTAGATCATGAGTGTGGAGCCCTCATGAATGGGATTAGTGCCCTTGTAAAAGAGGCTCAAAAGCTTGTTTTCCCCTTCTACCATGTGAGGACACAAAGAAGGTGCCACTTGTGAACCAGGATACAAACACTCACCAGACACCAAATCTGCCAGCATCTTGATCTTATACTCCCAGCCTCCAGAATAGTGGAAAACAAATTTCTGTTGTTTATAAGCAAAGTTACCTAGCTTATGGTATTTTGTCACAGCAGCCTGAATGGACCAAGACACTAGCAATGAACAATATGAAAATAAAATTAAGAAAATAATTCAATTTATAATAGCTTCAAAAGGAATAAAATATTCAGGAATAAATTTAACAAAAGAAGTTCTGGGCTGCCCCGTGGCTCACCCGGGAGAGTGCGGTGCTCCAAACCGAGGCCACGGGTTTGGATACTATATAGGGATGTCTGGTGTGCTCACTGGCTGAGCGTGGTGCAGACAACACTGTGACAAGGGTTGCGATTCCCTTACCAGTAAAAAAAAAAAAAAAAAAAAAAAGAAGTTCTAAACTTCTACTTTGAAAACTACAAAACACTGTTGAAAGAAATTAAAGAAGACCTAACTAAATGGAAAGATATTCCATATTCATGGATTGGAAGACTAAATGTTGTTAACATGGCAGTACTTCCCAAATTTATTTACAGATTCAACGCAAGCCCTTATGCTGGCTTTTTTGCAGAAGTTGACAAGCTGATTCTGCCACACACATAGAAAGAAAAATGGACCCATGAGTAGCCAAAACAGTCTTGGAAATAACAAAGGACTCAAACTTCCTGATTTCAAAACTTACTACAAAGCTACAATAATAGTGTAGTACTGGCAAAACTATGGGCATATAGATCAATGGAATGAAATCAAGAATCCAGAAATATACTCTCACATTTATGGTCAAGTGATTTTCAAAAAGGGTACCAAGATAATTCAATGAGAGAAGAATAGTCTTTTAAAAATGGTGCTAGGATATTCTATGGGATATGGAATGATACCCCAAATGGATGTCCATGTACAAAAGAATGAAGTTGGACCCCTATGTCTCACACTATACAAAAGTTAACTTGAAACAGATCATAAACCTAAATGCGAGAGCAACACTATAAAACTGTTAAAAGAAGATATGAGTAAATCTTTGTCATCATTGGTTAGGCAAAGCCTTCTTACATGTGACACTAAATGCACAAATAAGAGAAAAAACAAAGAAATCGAACCTCTTAAAAATTAAACACTTTTATCTTTAAGGGGATACCATCACAATAGTGAAAAGGCAGTCCACAGAATGGGAGAAAATATTTGCAGTCATATATTTGATAAGAGACTAGACTCTCTCTCTCTATATAAAGAACTCTCACAACTCAATAATAAAAAGACAAATAACATAATTAAACAATAGGCAGAGCATCTGGATAGATATTTCCCCAAAGAAGATATACAAATGACCAATATGCACTTTTGAAAAAATGCAAACCAATGTTAGCCATTTGGAAAACTCACATCGAAAGCAGTTAGATACTATTTCTCACCAAATAGAATGGCTATCATAAAAAAGACAGATAATAACAAATGTTGGGGAAAATGTGAAATTGAAACCCTCATACATTGCTGATGGGAGTATACAATGTTGTAGCCTCTTTGGAAAAAAGTTTGGTAGTTCTTCAAATGGTAAATATAAAGTTACTACACGGCCCAGCAATTCCCCTCCTAGGTGTGTAACCAACAGAACTGATAACGTGTCCACATTAAAACATATACATGAATAGTAATATTAGCATCGTTCATAATAGCCAGAAGAGGGAAACAATCCAAATGTCTGTCAAATGATGAGTGGATAAATAAAATGTTGTATATCCATTCAATGGAATATTACTCAACCATAAAAACAAATGATGTACAAATTCATGCTAGAACATAGATAAATCCTGGAAACATTGTTATGTAATAAATAGTGAGTAATAAAAGTGGACATATTACATGATTCAGTTGAAATGAAATGTCCAGAACAGACAAATCTATAGAGAGAGAATAGGTTAGTGGTTGCCTAGGGCTTGGGGATTTGGTAGAAAATAGGAAGTGACTGAGTGACTGCTAATGAGTACAGTTATATTTATATAATTTTCCCTTTTCCTCTTTTTCACCTTTTCAGGTTCTTTAAAATAATTGGGAATTTGGTTTCAGATTATTAGTGATTTTTTTCTTAACAAAATGCCTCATCCATTTATAAAATCCTTTCTAAATGTTATGTTATACTTCAAAACCATGTTATCAGCAGTTATGTAGATTTAGAATTAAAATAACTTTTATAGATTTTATTTATCATAGCTACTTCTTAGTAAGTTTCCCCTACCTTGAGCTTTATATTTTCTGATTTTTAAGAGACGGAATGGTTAGAATCAGAACAGGAGTGGCATACTTTCTGAGTGTTTCCATGTTTTGTTATAAACACTTTTGGTAGTTATTGCCAAATTACTTCCCAGAAAATTTGTGCTGATTTAACTTCCATCTGGATTTTATGGGTGTTTCCATTTCTCCAGGCTCTCTTTCTTCAATACTGAGTATTTTTATTCTTTTTAATACCTGGTGTGTCATAGCTGAAACCTAGTATGTCATTAATGTGTTGATTGCATTCTTTGGTGATTAATGAGTTTAACTTTTTAAATATAATTATTCAACATTTTTTCTTTTATGTATTGCCAGTTTATGTCAATTGCTTTGTAAAAGATCTCTTTATATATTAAGCATATTAGATCATCTTATTTTACCAAGTTGATTTTTAGAAAAGATTTATCAATGTTGTTTTCTATTTGGCATCAGATCAACAACTGTTGAGATTTCACTAGGGAGATGGTTAAGAGCACGGACTCTGTATTCAAATCCCAGCTCAGCCACTTGCTCATTGTATAATCTTGGGAAATTGCTTGATCTCTTTTAGCTCCTGCTGAAAATGATATCAAACAATGGTGCCAACTTCATGTGGTTGTTGAGAAGATTAAATGACTTAAAGGACTTACCATATTGTGTCATAATTTAGTAAACAGTCATTTCTGGCTGTTACTATTTGTGTTCTTTTTTAACAGATGAGCTAAGTAGAGATAAAGGGAATGATGTGGAATTAATGAGTATATGAGTTACATTGGCTGCCCTCTCTGGCTTCTTCCAATTAGCCTTTCCTCAAGGTGAAACTTTTGCTGGAGACGTTTTTACTCTATGGCATTTGGATCCTGTCTATCAGAAGTATTGCCAGGGACCTCCCTACCTTCTGCCCTTTTATGGGATAGTATATTTGATATGTAATCTGGTTCTCATTGTTTCAACAATTTGGGAATTTGTTGGTTACTCTGTGTAGGTTTTCAATTAAGTATACCTTTCAAATAAATAAAGCTCAGTAAATAGAGGACTATTTTCAGATACAGTGTATACTTTATTAAGTCTGTTTTTCCTACTTATATAATAATGACAATTTTACAAATAGAAGATGTATCAAGTGAGCAAAAGGATGTTCCTAGCTCTGAATATGCCAGTGGAGACTTTACTTTGTTTTTGATTAGTGACTTTTTTCTCTCAAAAGCTTGAAGAACTGGGAACATGAAGTCTTACTTGCATTGTTTCTTTTTAAATAAGTTTTATGTATCTGTCTTTTCTGTGGTTAAAAAACGTATGTCCTCTCTATGGCCACCAGTAGACAACTTTTGTACATATGCTACCCATTGTACTTGGATCTCTTTATTAAAACCCCACATGTACAAATAAATGTAAAATTTGTACTCCTTTACTATGAAGAATTTGTAGTGATCAGCATATCTTTTTGATAAGTAGATTAACAAATCCTTAAATTCTTATGAAATTCCCTTTATAAGTTGTTTTCAGTTTTCAGGTATTCAATCACATATGCTTTATAGAAAGGCAAAAAAAAAAAAAAAAATTGGGCTATTGATGAAAGGGAAGAAAGAATCATTGTTTTATTGCTACTCTATAATCTATTAATATAGAAGTAAGTTAGATGATTTATAATATGTTTATATATTTATATATCTTTATATTTAATATATGTTAAATATAAATTTATAGTTATATATTTATGTATTATTTATATATATATATATATAGATAGATAGGGTTGTGTTCATGATACCAGGCTACCTATGACTATAGTCATATCTTCACTCAATTCCAAACCCTTTTCTAAAATTTAACTTTGTTTTTAATATCACAGTTATTTTTTTACATGGCTAGGCCTATTCAAGATTTTCCTATTCAATAATTTGGCAGATTTCCTTTAAACAGAGCCATCTTATTAGGCGATAGACTCATGAGACACACTAAAAGCTACTGAAAAAAATAGTAAGGTTACTTTCACTGAAAATGTTCAAAAACAGCCTCCCCAGTACCTACAATAAGTTACGTTTATTCCCATCTTCAGGCCCTAGTCAAAGAATAAGTAGTTATTTTATTTTGCCTTCACCTGTGCCCTACAAGAGTTGTCATGACACACTGTGCTTGTTGTGCGCTTTGAAATTGTGTGCTGTATTCCAAGGTTTCTAAGTAGCTCAAGACTGTCATAATTAACTGGATGGGCTTAATAGTTTAGGACTGAAAATGATGTTTCAAGGTCTGTGTCTATTCATTAAATGATATAATAAAAGTACAGCTAGCTCTGTCTAATTGCATTGATCATGGTAGCCCTGAATCATACTAATTTCCTTTCCCCCCTCCTTATGAAGTATTCGGTTTGGCAATCTCTGTGGTAAGTAACACTTAAAAGATTCTATGCTGATCTCTTCAGTAAATAGTGCTTGCCCTGTTTCTACAATGTCTCTAAATTGGAAAATGCCAAAATGCATACAATGCGTTAGGATGAATTCTTCCTGACTGAGAGATGAAAGGCAGGCTTAAGCTTACCAATGTTTTGTGGCATATGTTTTTTAGGTGGGAATGCCAATATATTTTCTTTCTTCATTTATACCAACTCCATGCACATCTAGCAGATAGTAGGTGCTTTATCATAAGTACTCCTGTGGTCAGCATCCTTCTTTGTCTGGTTGCCTAACCTTCTATGGTAAAAGCAGATGACTGATTAGTTGTTGCCCGACAGCTCCCAGTAAAAAAATAGCAAACTTGGGATAATTTTTTTCTACTGTTCCTCAGCTTTGAAATGTTGTAGTTTCTGTTTTAGCTTATTTCTCTGATGACGACTTCTTTTGCTCTGTGAACTCTCGCCCCTCTTCATAGATTAATGCCATGTCTCATTCAGTAATCCTAAATATTTATTCAATACTTACTGTGTGCCAGTCACTCTTGCTTGGGATGCATTAGTAAACAAAACAGACAAAAAAGTCTCTGCCCTCATGGATCTTACATTCTAGTGGGGACAGACAGACAATAAAAAATATACATAGTAAGTATCTACATTTTTATAATAGAAAGTAATTGCTATAAAAAATACAGTGAGGGGAATTGGGAGTACTGGGGGAAACAGTCATAGTTTCAATAGGTCAGGGTAGGCCTCAGGGAGAGGGGGGCATCTAAGCAAACATTTGCAGAAGAAAAGGGAGCTGACAGTGTATATATCATGGGGAAAACAGCACAAAGGCCTTAAGATAAATGTGTCTCTGGCTTTTAAGAAGAACAGAAAAGCAGGCCAATATGGGTCTAGTGGAGTGAGTGAGGGGGAGCTTAGCAGGAGGTCAGAGAGGTAATGGGGGCCAGATCATGTAGGGCATTTTAGGCCACTGTAAACACACTAGATTTTACCGAGTGAAATGGGAAGCCACTGAAGGGTTTGGAGCAGAGGGGTGACATGATACGACTTCTGTTTTAAAAGGATCACTTTGGCGGCTATATAGAGAATAAGTTGTAGGGAGCCAAGGGTGAAAGCAGAGAGAACAATTAGAAGACTTTTAGAATAATACAGGCTAAGAAGAATGGTAGCTAACATCAGGTAAGCAGTGGTAGGGATGTGATATGGTCAGTTTCTGGATGTAATTTAAACATGAAGCCAATAGTATTTCCTGATAGGGTATGAGTTGTGTAAGAAAGGAGTCAAGGAAACTCCGAGGTTTTTCGCCTGAGAAACCAGAAGGATGAAGTTACATCAATTAAAATGAGGGAGACTGCAGGTAGAATAAATTTCTGAAGGGAGTGGGAGAGTTGGGGGTGTTGTAGACTAGATGCCCCCACCAACTTCATTGAGGCCTAATCCCCACTGTTAACTGTTGAAGATGGGAAATCCTATTACGGTTATTGAAAGGTGAGGCCTTCAAGAGGTGATTGGATTATAAGACCGTGCTGTAGTGAGTGGATTAATAATGGTGGTCATGGGTGTGGTTCTGAGGGCTTTAAAAGGAAAGTGCATGAGGAGCTATCTTCTCTGCTCTCTCTGCTCCACCATTTTCTACAATGCGATATGCCACCATCACTGTAGCCATCACCAAGGCCTTCACCAGCTATGTTCCCTGGTCTTTGGACATACCAGCCTCAGAAACTGTAAGCAATAAATTTTTTCTTGCAAATTACCCAGTTCTGTATATTTTGTTATAAGCAACAGAAACAGACTAATAATACATGGGGGAAATCCCTAGTTCAGTTTTGGACATGTTAAGTTTGAGATGTCTATGAGACATCCAGGTGGAAATGCTGAATAAGCTAGTTGGAGTTTAGAAGGGAAAGTTAGACTAGATATAAAAGAAAGTAAAAGTCATGAGAGTGACTAAGATCATCATTATTCATCATTAGGGAGTGTATTTAGCTTGTGATCTAGATCAGGGGCTGAGCCTGGGGGCATTGCAACATTTAGAAGTTGGGAAAGGTGGAGGAACTGGGCAAGGAGTAGCTATGAGATAGGAGAAAACTCAAGAAGAGAGTGGTAGCCTAAAAGTAAAAGAAACTGTCTGCCCACTCCCTTGTGTGGGATGCTTTATAATTTGACCAAAACCCTCTGCTTCCAAGTGAAGTCATTACGATTTTGCTGAAATGTTGCTTGTTTTTCAAGAGGGGTCACGATCATGATCAACATCATTTCAGGCTGTGTAGGCCCTCAGGCACAAGATTGATACTTCTGCTACTTCTGCTGGTCTTACAAGAGAATTTAAGGGAACTGGAATAAGTATTTGTTGAACTAGTGAAATATGAGAAGGCTGTATATCTCAATATGCATCTACTATTGTGTCAAAGGTGGGATTCTCTTCTGTTTTCTGGCCCAAGAATTGTACTGAAACAAATGTAGTCTGAGCAGTCCCTGGTGGGGCTTACTAGCCCAATCCTCGGTTAGCCACTCTGCATGACCTTTGAAGAAGATTGTCTCACAGATTTAACTCTCACTTCTGCCCCTGGAGAGCAGGCTTATAGTGCTGGATTGTGGTTTGCAGACTCTGAGCTTGATGCCTAAGGACTGCATCCCTGGCCACCAGCCCAAAGTCCATAGAACAGTGCCAAATCAAATCTAGCACTGTGTGTGTTTGGGGAAAGTGGGGCCTCCAGGGAAGATGGGTAGGTATAGACGAAGTTCACCTTGTTTACAAAAGGGGTCAACAAGTACAGAGAATAAGGCAACTAGGAGTATCTTACAAATGGTTTGCTTGTTGTCTCATTCAACCCATTTACATCTTAAAAGAATCCAATTCTTTGGTAGAACTTTGAATTTATTTCTTGCCGCTTTCTGAACCAGCGCCTGGGGAAACCTTTCTTGTTAATTGCTAGCTCCATATCATTCTTGCCTGTACTCTTCTCTCTACCATTCGGTTGGGACTCAGGAAGACATACCCTGGTTGTGATTCTATCCCTCATCCTAAGCAAAGTCCTGGGATTTGAGAAACATCTGTCTTTAGGAGTTGCAGAACTCTCTGTAGCCCCAAATGTACCACTATTTTATCCTCTGTGATACTTATGAGAGGAGCATGTACTGGCTGGGAAACCTGAAAGCCTAGTAGCCCTCTCCTTGCCAGCTTGATATTGTTTAGCCTTGGATTTTCTTTATATTCTGACCCTACTTGGGTTTTAATAGATCTTGATTTATATTGGTAAACTCACAGATATGATCCATTTCATCCTCTGCTCAGACAGGAAAATAGGTAGACACAATGTACCTCTTTCTCTATGTAAAGTACTATATCCTCTTATAGATTCTAGTTTATCTTCTGTTTCTGGAAGACCATCTTTACTATCTTCCAAATCAAGGTGCATTTCTTCAAATATCAGATCACCCTTTATCTATTCATTCACTCTTTTTTTAATTGAAATTCTAATCTGTATTTTACTTCTGCCTCAGATATTTGCCTTTTAATATTTAGCCTGATTGGTGTCTGTCTCCTATTAAGGGAATTGATGGCATTAGAAGGCACATAGATGAGAAAGAGTCCTTGAGGACTCTACCTCTTAACCTTAACTGTGTAAATAAAAGATGATGGATTATAATTGTTTTCTTTCTTTTTTAATTTCTTTTTTAATTGACAAGTAAAAGTTGTATACATTTGTGGTATACAACATGATGTTTTGATATAGGCATACCTTGTTTTACTGTGCTTTGCTTTATTGTGCTTCACAGATATTGTGTTTTTTACAAATTGAAGGTTTGTGACAACCCTACATCAAGCAAGTCTGTTGGTGCCATTTTTCCAACAAAATGTGCTCACTTTGTGTCTCGGTTTCACACCTTGGTAATTCTTGTAATATTTCAGTATTTCTTCTTATTATTATATCTGTTATGGTGATCTGTGATCAGTGATCTTTGATGTTACTATTGTAATTGTTCTGGGGCATCACAAACCAAGCCTATGTAAGATGGCAAATTTGATTGATAAATGTTATTTGTGTTCTGACTGCTCCACTGACTGGCCGTTCCCCCGTCTTTCTCTTTTCCCCCTATTCTCCAAGAAACAACAATATTGAAATTACGTGATTTAATAACCCTGCAATGGCCTCTAAATGTTCAAGTGAGGGGAAGAGTCCCACATCTCTCACTTTAAAACAAAAGCTAGAAATGATTAAGCTTAGTGAGGAAGGCATGTTGAAAGCTGAGATAGGCTGAAAGCGAGGCCTCTTGCACCAATTAGCCAAGTTGTGAATGCAAAGGGAAAGTTCTTGAACTAAATTAAAAGTGCTACTCCAGTGAACACATGAATGATTAGAAAGTGAAATAGTCTTATTGCTGATGTGGGGAGAGTTTTTATTTATTTATCTATTTATTTACTTTCTTACTTATTTACTTATTTATTTTTATTTTAACTTCTCAATATACATTGTAGTTGATTTTTGTGTCCCTTTACCTGTTCCTCTTTCCCTACTCACTCTCTTCTCCACCCACATTACATCATATCTGTTCACTTGTCTTAACAAGTTCAAGGAATTGTTGTGATTGTTGTGTCTTCTTCCACCTCCACACTTTATTTGTTTGTATATTTATTTATTTTTAGCTCCCACAAATAAGTGAGAACATGTGGTATTTCTCTTACTGAGCCTGACTTGTTTCACTTAATGTAATTTTCTCTAAGTCCATCTATGTTGTTGTGAATGGTAGTATTTCATTCTTTTTTTTATAGCAGAGTAATATTCCATTGTGTAGATATACCACAGTTTCTTTATCCACTTATCTGATGATGGACTCTTGCATATTGTAAATGGTGTTGCAATAAACATGGGAGAACACGTATCCCTTTGGTATGAGCTATACTACAAAACTATAATAAACAAAACAGCATGGTACTGGCATAAAAACAGACACACAGATCAATGGAATAGAATATGGAACCCAGAAATGAACCCATACACCTATAGCCATCTGATCTTTGACAAAGGCACCAAGTCTACACACTGGGGAAGAGACTGCCTCTTCAGCAAATGGTGCTGGGAAAACTGGATATTCATATGTAGGAGAATGAAACTGATGTGGAGAGAGTTTTAGTGGTCTGGATAGAATATCAAACCAGCCACAACATTTCCTTAAGCCAAAGTCTAATGCAGATCAAGGCCCTAATTCTCTTCGATTCTGTGAAGGCTGAGAGAAGTGAGGAAGCTTCAGGAAAAAAGTTTAAAGGTAACAGAGGTTGTTTCATGAGGTTTAAGGAAAGAAGCCATCTCCATAACATCAAAGTGCAAGGTGAAGCAGAGAGTGCTGATGTAGAAGCTGCAGCAAGTTATCCAGGTAATCTAGCTAAGATCATAGATGAAGGTGTCTACTTTAAACAACAGATTTTCAATGTAGGTGAAACAGCCTTATACTGAAAGAAGATGCTGTCTAGAACTTTCATAGCTGGAGACAAGTCAATGCCTGGCTTCAAAGCTTCAAGTGACAGGCTGACTCTCCTTGTGGGGGCTAATGCAGCTGGTGACTTTAAGTTGATGCCAGTGCTCATTTACCATTTTGAAAATCCTAGGGCCCTTAAGAATTATGCTAAGTACTTATGCTAATACTCTGCCTGTGCTCAATAAAAATGGAACAACAAAGCCTGTATGACAGCACATCTGTTTAGAGTTTAGTTTACTGAATATTTTAAGCCCACTGTTGAGACTTACTGCTCAGGAAAAAACAAAAAACATTCCTTTCAAAAAGTACTGCTCACTGACAGTGCACCTGATCACCCAAGAACTCTGATGGAGATGTACAAGGATATTGTTGTTTTCATGCCTGCTAATACAGCATCCATTCTGCAGCCCCATGGATCAAGGCATAATTTCAGGTCTTATTATTTTAAGAAATACATTTTGTAAGGCTATAACTGCCATGGATAGTGATTCCTCTGATGGATCTGGGCAAAGTAAATTGAAAACCTTCTGGACAGGGTTCACTATTCTAGATGCCATTAAGGACATTCATGATTCATGAGATTAGGTCAAAATGTCAACATTAACAGGAATTTGGAAGAAGTTTATTCCAACCTTCATGGATGACTTTGAGGGGTTCAAGACTTCAGTGGAGGGAGTAATTGCAGATGTGGTATAAATAGCAGGACAACTAGAATTACAAGTGGAGCCTGAAGATGTGACCGAATTGCTGCAATCTCATGATAAAACTAACAGATTAGGAGATTGCTTCTTATGGATGAGCAAAGAAAGTGGTTTCTTGAGATGGAATCTATTCCTGGTGAAGATGCTGTGACCACCGTTTAAATGACAACAAAGGATTTAGAATATTACACTAATTTAGTTAATAGAGCAGCAGCAGGGTTGAGAGGACTGAATCCAATTTTGAAAGAAGTTCTACTGTGGATAAAATGCTACCAAATAGCATTGCATGTCACAGAGAAATCTTTCATGAGAGGAAGAGTCAATAGATGTGACAAACTTCATTGGTGTCTTAGTTTAAAAAAATTGCTACAGCCACCCCGGCCTTCAATAACCACCACCCTCCCTAATCAGTCAGCAGCCATCAACACTGAGGCAGGACCCTCCACCAGCAAAAAGATTATGACATGGTAAGGCTCAATTGATTGTTACCATTTTTTTAACAATAAATTAAATTAAGGTATGTACATTTTTTATTACACATAATGCTATTGCTCACTTAATAGACTAAAGTATAATGTAACATAACTTTTTAAAAATTTTAATTTATCAATCAATATACAATGTAGTTGATTTTCGTGTCCTTTTACCAATTCCCCCTTTTCCTCCCTCATTCTCTCCCCTCCCCCCATCAACATCATATCTGTTCAATTATCTTAACAGGTTCAAGGAATTATTGTGATTGTTGTGTCTTTTTTTTCCCTCCCTAAACATAACTTTTATATGCACTAGGAAACCAAAAAATTTGTGTCACTCACTTTATTGCGATATTCATTTTATTGTGGTGGTCTGGATCATAACCCACAGTAAATCCAAGATATTCCTGTGTAATCAAGCCATCTAACATATGTATTACCTCTCATATTTATCATTTTTTTCTGGTGAGAACACTTAAAATCTACTCTTTTATCAATTTTCAAGTATACAATATATTGTTATTAACTGTAGTCACCATGATGTGTAAGAAAAAGATCTCTTGAACTTACTTCTCATGTCTAAATGAAATTTTGTGCATTTGACCATCATCTTCCCAAGCCCTTCCAACCCCCAGACACTGATAACCACAATTCTACCCTCTGTTTCTATGGGTTCAATTTTTTTAGATTCCACATGTAGTATTTGTCTTTCTGTACCTGGCTTGTTTCAGTTAACATAGTGTCCTCTTGCTTCATCCATGTTGTAGCAAATGACAGGATTTCTTTTTTTTTTTAAAGGCTGAATAATATTCTATTGTGTACCATATTTTTCTTATCCAACTATCTGTTTATGGACACAGGTTGATTCCATATCTTGGTTATTGTGAATAATGCTGCAGTGAACATGGGAGTGCAGATATGTCTTCAACATATTGATTTCAATTCCTTTGGATATATATCCAGCAGTGGGATTGCTGGATCATATGATAGTTCTATTTTAAATTTTTTAAAGAACCTCCATACTGCTTTCCATAATGACTGTACTAATTTGCATTCTCACCAATACTGTACAAGCATTTCCTTTTTTCCACATCCTCAACAATACTTATCTTTTGTCTTTTTGATGATAGACATTCCAACAGGTGTGAGATGATATCTCGTTGTGGTTTTAATTTGCATTTCCCTGTTGATTAGTGATGTTGAGCATTTTTTTCATATACCTGTTTGCCATTTGTATGTCTTCCTTTAAAAAATGTCTATTCAGGTGCTTTCTCTATTTTTACACTGGATTATTTGCTTTCTTGCTATTGAGTTGTTTGAGTTCCTTATATATTTTGGATATTAACCTCTTATCAAATGTATAGTTTGTAAATATTTTCTCCCAATCCATAGGTTGTCTTTACTTTGTGGATTGTTTCGTTTGCTGTGCAGAAGCTTTTTAGTTTGATGCAGTCACATTTGTCTATTTTTGCTTTTGTTGCCTGTGCTTTTGTGGTAATATCCAGAAAAATCATTGTCCAGAACAGTGTCATGGAGCTTTTCCCCTTTCGTTCTAGTAGTTTTACAGTTTCAGGTCTTATGTTTAAGTTTTTAATACATTTTGAGTTGATTTTTGTATATGGTGTGAGATGAGGATCTTATTTCATTCTTCTGCATGTAGATATCCAGTTGTCCTAGCCCCAGTGGAATTTTGATGAGCATTGTATTAAATCTGTAGATGGCTTTGGATAATATGGATATTTTAACAATACTAACTCTTCCAATCCATGAACATGGGATAGCTTTCTATTTTTTGTCTTTAATTTCTTTCACAAATGTTTTATAGTTTTCAGTGTACAGATCTTTTACCTTGATTTTGAAGTAGTGCTGGGCTACTTTTGACCATCTGACAATATGCTATGACCATCTGCTTCAGGTGATCCTGGATCATTGAACCCTGACTATGTTGATGGTTAGATGCAGGAGCAGATGATATCAATGATGAATAAGGAGGTAGCATATATAGTGTGGATATACAGGACAAAGTGATGATTCATGTCTTGCACAAGGAGTGGGTTGGCATGAGATTTCATCATGCTACTCAGAATGGCATGCAATTTAAAACTTATGAATTGTTTATTTTTGGAATTTTCCATTTAATATTTCCAGACCACAGTTGACCATGAGTAACTGAAACTGCACAAAGCAAAACCATGGATAAGGGGAGACCACTGTACTCAACACCTTGGAAAAACAGAAAGAAGACCAGTGTGATTGAAGCACAAATGGGGAGAGTGGTTTGAAATGTGTTTGGAGAGGTGGGCAGGAGTTGGATCACATCAGCTTTTATCCACTTTCAAATATTTTTTGAATTGAATGTGTCAAACCTGAAGTCTCATTATGCATGTATTATCCTTAGTCCTCCAGCATAGCCTTAGGCTCCATTTCTCACCAGCCATGTTCCTACTGAGCCTGAAATCCCTGCAGTAAGAATGTTGCACATTTCTCTCTTCAGTTTTATTAGTGGAATTTCACCAGATCTAGAAACATTTAAAGGAAGCTATTTGTTTTCAGTATTTGGTTTTTGAGTAGGCCTTTAACAATAGCCATATCATAATGAATTCAGGATGATGTGAATGATCATCGCAGAGGAACTGAACTAAGCACAGTTCATACAGATCTCCAAGTAATGCCCAGGATGGAACTACTTTCATTTTGTCTCCATATGATCCAGGGACTTAAAAAGTTAAAGAAAAGTCCTGTGTCCGGTGACCAGTTCAGTCCCTGCACCAGCAGAAAGTTAGTGTAGAATGCAATGCAAAGACTACAGGTGAACTCTAAAAATTTCAGTACATTTTTTCTCAGAGATGGCAATTTAATTTTCTCTTCCTCTTCCTCTCTTCCTTCCTTCCTTCTTTGTCTCCTTCCTTCCCTTTTTCCTCCCCCCGTCTCTCTCTGTCTCTCTGTCTCTCTCTCTCTCTCTGTCTCTCTCTCTCTTTTAATACAAGCACTGAAGGACGTAACTGCTGATTTGAAGAATCTAAAAGGCTTCAGGATAACAGTGAAGTGGTCTACACATTCTTCTTCCAGCTGCTGCTGTTCACAACACTTTTGACAGTTAAAACACATCACACATTCTCTTGTCCTTTTAATATAAACATTTACTGTTTTAAGTGGACTATAGAATTAAACTAAAATAGAAGGATGCAGACTGATATTTCAGAGGTGAAGCTAAGCACTAGACTAAATTAAATAAAAGTAATTTGCAATTTAACTCAGTTACAAATTATACATTACACCATGTTTGTCCCTGGGAAAGATTAAACAGAGGGCTTTCATTGCTTGCTTTATTTTTACAACCTGTAACCAGAAGAAAATTTCGTGTAGAACAAGCAAAATTTTGAATTAGAATTAAGTTAGAAAAAAGTGGAAAAAGTTTTAAGGTCAGGGTAGCTTCCTTAGTGTTGATTTTCTCCTAAGTTTAAGCATTTTTTAAAAGTAATGAAAAAAATGTCTTCTCTGTGTTTTATTGTTGTCAATTTCCCCAGGAAAAACTTGACCTCCTTTTTCTCTTTACATCATCATCTGTCTCAAGCCTTTACCTTCACTTCTTATGGCTTTTTTCAAATTGTATTAAATTTGAAGACTAAGAGCCTTAAAAATGACTAACATTTGAATTCTAGGCCTACTCCTGGGCTGACCTGTTCTATTTTTTTTTAATGAATATAAAATTTTGCTTAAAATTTTAGAAGTTAAAAATGTGACATTCTATAGAATGCCATGTGTATGGGAAAGTCTGGTGTCCTTGAAGTTAGTTTTACCCTGAAAGGAAAAATTACAAATGAATTCAAGTTCAAGTTGGTTTAATTTCCTGTTTTGCTTAAAATTTTCCTGCATAACACATAAATTCATCAAACTCCTTTCCTGATGACAATACTTCATTAGATTACTAAGTATTCAGGAGATTTTCATCTTATGAGTCATAAAATTCTTTTATTCCCCAAAGAATTTCCTGTGTCTGACTGGAATTTCACGTCTTTGTAGTTTTAGCTGGACTCCTTGAAGCAGTTACTTCCTAAATGACTGTATTCTTGAAGCCTGCATGTAATACCTGGGGAGCCGGGTCACGGGTTGACTCCTGTTTTTCAAGAAAATCGAAAAATTAATCCCTTTCACTGCCTTAGCTCTAGCAATTTTATTCAGAAATTTTCTTAAACTTTTTAACCTTTTTCTCTCATGACAGAGATGTTTTCATTTTTTGACTATGCAGTTCCAAGCATTAATCATTTTGTGCCTACTTAGGCCTGTTTTTGTCTATTTCTATAAATATACCACAGTCATTTGATGTTAGTGTGTTGTTCCTCTGTGCCATCGGGTTTTCATCAGTGACTTGGTGTAAAAGAAAAGGAGATAGAGTTACAAATATGTTGGACCATTTAGCAATTAATGAGAAATTCCTTTGGATATCCTTTTTCCTCCTTTTTTTTTAAGTTCTTTTTGAAGAAGGTGAAAGTCAGGTTATAGTGGAAAGCCCGAACCCTTGTGTGCTCCCATTTAAAAGGTCCAGGGAAGTGAAGATGATACTTTTTGACATGTGAGTTTAAGAAATTCTTAGAGATTATTGTAATACACACTTTGCGTATGTGGAGAGCTTCATCTGCATGCGTATGTCTTTGTGTGTTTTGAAAGATAATGCCTAACTGTGATCATAAATGGCAGCTGAGCATGCACAGAGGAGAATGAAGTCTATGTCTGGATATGCTATTTGGCAAGATTCTTCTAACATGGGACAAAACAAAAAATGTAAGGCTAGTAGAACATTGACACTAACAAATAAATTATTCAGAAGTTGATTACTAGGAAATCTTTTACTAGACTTCAGTATGTTTGGGGTCTTTAAGAACAAATCTGAAATCTTACCCCGAAAGCTAGGTACTTATACACAATTTTGTTTTATGACTACTGTCTCATTTTTCAGTACAGGACTTTTTAAAAATTTTAAATCAACAGAAGGGGCTATGTTTGTAAACCACAAAAGAATATATGTACCAAATTAGTGTTTTAGTTGGTTGATTAGTATTATTTATTTTTAGAGTAGAGATAAATCAACGTAATAATTATGTTCTATTCACATATAGAGAGAAAATATAAGTCCTTGGAAAGTAGCACACATTATCATTGCATAATCTAAATCCATATGCTGTTTATAACAAGCTGAAATGTTAGAACCTTGAGAAAAGAACCAGATTCTGGCACAGGACAGTTTTGTGGTAAGGAAAGATGAATGGATTCCAAAATAAAAAAGGGAAAAAAATCTTGATGGCTCCACAGTAAAATAAGAGAGTTGAAATTGGTGTTTAAAGATGTGTATGTTAATCCAAGCTGACATTTAAAGCAGTTAATTCCCTTCTTTGTCTGTATTCTCCTCTAGCTCTTCCAATCTTGACTAATGTAAATGAATTTACTCACCTTCTTAGCAGGTGAAGATAGGAACGAAGATGTGTCTGGCATTACAGCCTCCCCCCCAAGCCCTACCATCCCCTTACTTACCCCTTCTTTAACAGTTGTTTTTCCTAATAGAGCAGTTAGTTCTTAAGAGCAGTTAAAGGCAGAGCTGCACCAGTCAGTTATGCCGTGGTTCAAGCCTGTTGGCTTAATTGCAGTATGCTACTAATGTAACATTTGCTAGGACCACATGTTTGATTGCTAATGTGAATGAGTATTTTCATACAGTGGAAAAGGTCTTTGTCTAGACAAATATTGCTCCCCTCACCCTTTCCTATATAAATTTGAGATAAAGGGATTTGTGAATATGAGAATGACTCATTAAAGATATATTCTGAGTCCATTAGGATGGCTATTATTTAAAAAAAAAACCCAAAGAAACAAGAAAACAGAAAATAATAAGTGTTGGAGAAGATATGGAGAAATTGGAATCTATCTTGGTAGACTAGTGGTGGGAATGTAAAATGGTTCAGCCAGTGTGGGAAACAATAAGGCAGTTCCTCAAAAAATTAAACATAGAATTACCATATGATCTAGCAATTCCACTTACAGATATATACTCAAAAAAATAGAAAGCAGGGACTCAAACACATATTTGTTCATAGCAGCATTATTCATAACAGCCAAAAAGTGAAAACAACTCAGATGTCCATTGATGGATTAATGGATAAACAAAATATGGTTATATACATTATGTTCAGTATAATATGTTTTGTAATGATGAATATGCCAACTATCCTGATGTGATCATCACATTTTATGCACAAATACTAATAATTAACTCTGTACCACACAAATGTGTATGATCAGTTATATTTCAATTTTTTAAAAAAAGGAATGAAATTCTGACTCATGACACCACACAGATGAACCTTGAAAACATTGTGTCAGGTTTTAAGCCAGACACCAAGGACAAATATTGTATAATCACACTTATATGAGGTATGTAGAATAGTCAAATTCATACAGACAGAAACTAGAATGGAGGTTACCAGGGACTGGAGGAAGGGAGGACTGGGGAGTTGTTATTTAATGGGTACCAATTTTCAGTTTGAAAAGATGAAAAAGTTCTAGAGATGGATGGTGGTAGTGGTTGCACAGCAATGCGAATGTACTGATGCCACTGGAATACCTAAAAATGGCTAAAATGGTACATTTTATGTTACATGTTTTATCACAATAATGATATACATAATATATTATATGTATTATCTACTGTTATTTATCTTCATTTGTATTTAATAGTAGTTATGTTTAAAAGTCCTATAAAAGAATTTCTTAAAACCAGAGATTAAAGAGGGGGAAGTTAGACTTTGAGGTACAACAGCAAGATGAAAAGAAATCTGTTCCCTATGCCCCCAAATCCCAATTAAAATAATCAAAGGAAAAAAATGTTTTTTAAATAAGAATTTATGCTAGATAAGGTAGACTAGGATATGATTAATGGAAGGTAGTATGAGAGGATTTATCATTCTCCTTCATAAGAAAGTGGTATAGTTCTAAGTTAGGGTGATTCTGTCAGAACCCAAATAATATTTCTGAAGTTGGAGAGTTGAGAGCAAGAAGCCAGGTTGGTTCATGGAACAGGTGGGAAAACTTTCCATTTTGGAAATTCTTTCAGCATTGTGGAACAACTACATTGAGAAGCAACTGAGTGAAAAGGTCTAAAGGCAATTACCATTATACAACATAGGAAGAAGTAAGTATTTGGGCCTTTTCCTGCTGAGCCAGACGGTGGCTAGCAACCAAATAGACACCAGATACAGTCCCATCATGTACCCAGAAAGGAGGTCAGGCCAACGAGTAAATTGGGTGTGGAAAAATGATCTTTTCTTGCCGAACACGGTGAAAGGTATACAGAGACAAATGTCCCCAATGAGGACGACCTGCTCCCAACTATTTCCCTCAGTGTACTGGAACACTGAACTAGTAATATAAAGTTAAAGTAGTCAAACCTCCAGCTCTTCAAACTACAGTACAAAGGTGGACATATAACAGTATATAAATGTTAGTACTTATAACAGTATGCAGGTGGACAGTGAAATATATGAGAAGAATATGCTCATTTTAATGGGGCCTATCTCAGGCCTAAGTACACTCCTTCCCCTTGATGTGGGGAGAAGAAAACGAGCAAACATGGGACCTACAAAAGATTCTACAGTGTAAGTGAATGAAAATAACAAAGCTGTGGGCGAAAACACATGTAAAAATATTTGTTATTGAAAAATATTTGCACTCAAAAGATCAAAAATTCTATAAAAGAGATAAAAGATGAAATGTGATTAGAGACAGAGCTGGCAGAATTAAGAAAATCCTGCAGAGAAGCTAACAATTCTATATCCAAATTGGAAACTTCATTAGAAGCAAGTAAAGAACCAAATTGAACCTGCTAAATATATAATTAGTTTTTCAAGTTCAGGGTTACTTGAAAAACTGTTCTATAATACAGATGAAAAGGAAAATGATTCGAAAATTAGCAGCAAAAAGATGATAGATGTGGACTGTAAAAACAACGATTCAACTATTTGGGTCATTGGTGTCCCTCAGGAATAAAACAGAAAAAACAGAACAGCAAAGGAAACAACAATAAGATATACATGAAGAAAGTATTGGAAGAAGAGTTAAGAAAGTATAGGTCCTATAATGTAAGACACTGATAAAACCATAATAAATTAGTCCAAACAAAAATTGTGCAGATCACAGTCTGTGAGTGAAAAATAGGAAAATATAAATTAATAATAAGATGGAAGCAAAAATTCTACCTTCACTAAATAAAAAAGTAAACCTTCTTGAATGACCCTTGAATGAAATAAGCAACCAGAACTGCAATTACATCATTTATTTTTTTGTGGCAACTAATTTTTCATTTATTTTTTTCCATATTGTTTACTTGAACTATTTCTTGTGTATCAAAAATTCTGTTCTCTTTTGGGTTGATTCTGCTCTTTGAAACTTGAAATTACTATCTTTCTGAAATAATAGGTTTTTTTCTTATTTTTTTCTTTGATTCTGCCAACTACTTTTTATTTCATTCTGTGTCCATTTATCTCCTGTTAAAATTTATTATAGAGTTCATATTCGCTCTGATTTCATTTAGAGTGTGAAGTGTTTGTGGTTTAGTTTCTTTTCTTCTTCTTTTTTTTTTTTAACTAGATAAAGAACTTTATTTACCTTTGTTTCAAACTTTATTCCCAGGCTTCTTCAGCTTAATTAGCTCCAAAGAATGAATTGCATATAAGCAAAAACTGAAAAGAGCTGCAGTGTCCAAGGGCTTGGGTTTAAAAATATTAGAGATCTAGATTTTATCAGATCCTTAAACAAAACAATTTTAAAAAGCAGTTATAATATAAAATAGCAGCTCCCAGAAACGTCAAGTTTTAGCTTCTTCCAAAGTTCACCCAATTCAATTTACCTCATTCTTGGAAGACTCCTCAAAACTATCCGCAAGATCTGGAACTTCATCGTCATTGTCTTCTCCAGTAGCAAATGGTGCTTTTCTGTGCACAGATTGTTTGGGCAGAGCTTCAGCCAGTCTCCTGAAACTAGTGAGACTGTCTGCACCAAGCTGGTTTGAGATGCTAGGTAACATTTCTGTCAGCTGCTTTGTCTCAGTGTGGACTGTAACAGTGAAAGTGTTTGGTGCCAGAGATGCCTGAACTTTAGGGTTGGTAAAGTGGATCAGTGTTCCTTGGTTTGTAAACACATTTACTTCTTCAATACCAGAGCTATTGTTTACCTCTAACTTCTTTAAGGAGAACTGAGGTTTTTTATCATCTGCTGTAGCTGTTCTGTGATCTACCTTCTGTCTGGGAGCAGCAACTTTCCCACGAATGTGCACTTGTGCCTGCAGTTTGGCAAGTTTTTCCTGGTTCATGATAGTTTCTTACATCTTGTTAGAGTGGAAAAGGGGCCGTGTGGAGGACTAAGGTTGGCGCTTGGGAGTCTTAGGCAGACCAACTGAGATTAGGCGCACATGTGTGGGAGGCAGTTTAATTTCTTTCTTGGTTTTCTGGGATAAAACTTTCAGAAAAAACTTTATTTTTTGAGCACAGAACTTAGACTTCTTTCATTGGAGACTTTTTTTTTTTTTCTTTTTTAGTTTACTCATTTCTGAAAGGCAGTTCTAAAGTTTTTTGTTTGTCTAAAAATAGAGGTAGGTGGCTTCTCCTTGAACCTTCTCCCTGTCTACCTGGGCTTTACTCTCCTTTTACACATAAGCATGAGGAGCATGGATTATTAACCCCTCAGCAGTTTAGGAGAACTGAGGGGAGAGCAAGGCTGGGTGGGGCCTTTCTAGCTGCAGTGACTAAAGTTTGAGTTTGACCTCCTTTATTTTTTTTCCTTTTTTAAAAATTGAAACATAATTGATTGTACATATCTGTGGGGTGCCACATTGAATATCAATACCTGTATATAATATGTGATGCTCATTCTTCATTCTGTACTTACTAACCCTGAAGGACACCTTTGAATTTTTTTTCTTGAAACATAATTAATTATATGTATTTGTCGGGTACAGATTTAAATATCAATACTTGTGTACAAAATGTGGTGATCAAATCAGGATAATTAGTATATTCATGTTTACAAAATATAATCAATCTTTGTTTCCCTTAACTAATTTCTCACTAACCCCCTTCCCCGTCCCCCTTCCCCTTCCCACACGTAATAACCACAGGTCTATTCTCTGTTTTTTGAAAGTTCAATGTATTATTGTGACTGTTCTTTCTTTCTTTCTTTCTTTCTTTCTTTCTTTCTTTCTTTCTTTCTTTCTTTCTTTCTTTCTTTCTTTCTTTCTTTCTCTCTCTCTCTCTCTCTCTCTCTCTCTCTCTCTTTCCACTTATGAGTGAGGACATGTGGTATTTCTCTTTCTGTGCCTGGCTTATTTCACTTAACATAATTTTCTCTAAGTTCATCCACGTTGCTGTGAATGGCAGAATTTCATTCTTTTTTTAATGGCAGAGTAGTATTCCATTGAGTATATCTACCACATTTTTCCTTATCCAGTCATCTGTTGATGGACATTTATGTTGGTTCTAACTCTTGGCTACTGTAAATAGAGCTTCAGTAAACATGGAGTGCAGGTATGCCTTTGACATGATGATTTCCATTCCTTTGGGTATATACCCAGCAATGGGATTGCTGGATCATATATGGCAGTTCTATCTGTAGTTGTTTGAGGAATCTCCATATTGTTATCCATAATGGCTATACTACTTTACAGTCCCACCAACAGTGGGAGGGTTCTGCTTTCTCCACATTCTCACCAGTATTTGTTATTCTTTGTCTTTTTGATAATAGCCAGTCTAACTGGGGTGAGATGATATCTCCATGTGGTTTTGATTTGCATTTCCCTATACCGAGTAATGGTGAGCATTTTTTCATGTGTCTGTTGACCATTTGTGTATTTCCCTTTGATAAATGTCTATTCAGCTCCTTTGCCCATTTTTTAATGGGGCTACTTGTTTTCTTACTGTTGAATTGTTTGAGTTTTTTGTATATTCTGGATAGTAATCCCTTGTTCGATGTGTAGTTTGGAAATATTTTCCTCCCATTTTGTAGGTTGTCTTTTCACTCTGTTAATTGTTTCTTTCGCAGTGCAGAAGCTTTTTAGTTTGATATAATCTCATATGTTTATTTTTTCTTTTGTTGCCCGAGCTTTTGGGGTCTTATTCAAAAGATTTTAAGTAAACAGCCTAATGCCACACCTCAAAAAACTAGAAAAACAAGAACAATCCAACCTCAAAATTAGTAGACAAAAAGAAATAATTAAGATCAGAACTAAATGAAATAGAGACCCAAAGAACAATACTAAAGATCAACAAAATGAAAAGTTGGTTTTTTGAGAAAATAACAAAATAGACAAGCCATTAGCAAGGCTAACTAAAAAAAGAAGAGTGAAGACCTGAATAACAAAAATCAGAAACGAAAGAGGAGACATTACAACTGATACCACAGAAATACAAAAAATCATTAGAGACTATTACAAACAACTATATGCCAATAAATTTGAAAATTTGGAGGAAATGGATAAATTTCTGGACATACGCAAATTAACAAGACTGAACCATGAAGACATAGAAAACCTGAACAGATCAATAACAAGCAATGAGGTTGGACCAGTAATTAGCAGTCTTCCAACAAAGAAAAGCCCAGGACCAGATAGCTTTACTGCTGAATTCTACCAAATCTTTAAAGAGGAATTAATACCAATTCTCTTCAAACTATTCTAGTTGTATGTGTGCATGCTTAAATTAAACTCTAAATTTTATGCTTTTTTTGCTTAATATATTCTACTTAGAAAGGTTGAATAATGAAAAATGATTTTATTCTAGGAAAAGTTATGATAGTAAAACCAGGGAAGACTGAGATGAATTAAATCTAAGTGCAGAGCAGGGAGCTCTTCTTACCCAAGGCTGGTAACCCAGAAACTGCAAAGGAAAGGGATAGACATATTTGTCTGAAAAATCATAAACAAGGTCAAATATAGAAACAACAGATATAAAATAATCTATGAGGGTACTTCAAAAAGTTCATGTGAAGATTCATATTCTTTTAATTCTATTTTTCCATGAATTTTTAAGAGTATTCTTTTATATAGAATTCTGTAGAATGCTGTAGAATTCTGTGTAGAATATTCTTATAGACTAGATATAGAAAAGTAATTTTAATGCAGAGACCTACAATTGATATCTACAATGTACAATGAACCGTTACCAGTTGAGAGGAAAACAACAACTACTACAACAACCAGTAATAAAAAAGGCAAAGAATATGAAGATGCAATTTCCAGAAGAGCAAATTCAGATAGCCAACAAACATTCAGAGCTGTCTACCTTACAGGTAGTCAATAAGATACAAATTTTGTTTAAATGAGCTACTGGCAATAAATTACTGGAAATTTTTAAAAGCTGCAACACCTGGGCCGAGCCCGTGGCGCACTCGGGAGAGTGCGGCGCTGGGAGCACAGCGACGCTCTCGCTGCGGGTTCGGATCCTATATAGGAATGGCCGGTGCACTCACTGGCTGAGTACCGGTCACGAAAAAGACAAAAAAAAAAAAGCTGCAACACCTGTTGTTGATGAAGGTATGGGTATTTGCTTTGGAAATCCATCTAGAAATATCTATTAAATGCAAAAATACATTTATCCTTTAGTCTATCAATCCTATTTCTATGAATCTATCCCATAGGAAGAAAAACTCCAACAGATGTAAGAGCATATATGCAAGGATGTTATTACAGTATATTTTATAGAGGAAACACAACTGGAAACAGAGTTATTCCTGCCATTTGGCAGAGGGTTGCACAGTGGAATACTATGCAGCTACTAGAACATTTACATTTATGTGTATGTAGATACTTATGATTCTTTATGGCTATAAGAACATGCACAAAAATGTAGTGGATCCCTTACTAGGTTGTTAACAGTTTTTCTATGGGATGGGGAAAGGGACCAAGAAAAAAAAGGAAAGAAAAGGTTGTACTTAAAGTATGTATGATATATTCACATTTTTGTATTTATATATGGTTAATGAATGTATGTATGACATTTTAAAAAAGCAACAAGAGTTGTGGAAGAAGGCATTTAAAAAGAAATAACATTAGGATATCTTGGAGGCCAGAAACCAAGGGCAATACCAGAAACTGAACAAAAATTTGAGATTAATTGAGGAAATTATTTGTGCGGGAGAGACATTACAAATGAAAATTCATAAAAATAAAAACTGTTAAAGATCAAAGGACTATCATACTGGCTCTTGGTCTATACCTAAAGTCAAAGTAGATGATTCAAAAAAATCTTTTATATGTCACTACACCTTGGTAAAAATTTTCCCTACAGGAGTTTTCTAATATAGGAAATGTAATTAAAATTAATTTTCCCCCCCGCCCCCCGTAAAATTAATTTTTACCTAACATTTAAGACCATAATTTTGGTTACTATTTAATAATACATGGCTGAGACTTTTGTAATTTTTTTTACACTAAAAGGAAGCCAAATATCAAAAGACCGTACACTGCAGCAGTAGTGCTAAAGTGCTTTATGTTTATCGATGCTGACCAAGGCTTCCAAAATTTTTTGCTACTCAAACCAGAATAGATCAGAGAAATTTCATAGTTACCCATAACAAACTACCAAGAGATAGTAATCCATGACATGCTATACTCTAGTCTAGTGACATAAGGAACAATAAATACTTGAGAGGTAATCTTTATCAAAGGTAATATCATTTTCACAATTTTTGTTAATATTTTCTTCAGCCCCAGTTTGGCTCACTAATTCAACAAGTATTTATTTAGTGCCTACCCAGTACTAAGTGACCACATCTTGCAGCTGTTAATCACTTACAATTTAGTGGGGTAGGATTTAAATATAACTGCGCAACTGATAGAATGGTATGTTAACCTCTAGATCATGGAATATATTATGGATGTGCTTGGACCATTATGGGATTTCACCCAATTTTTCTTTTTTTTTTTGTCATGGAGGTTTAGTGCCACATTAAAATATATGTGCACTACCGTAGAACTTCAGACAAATTTATTCATCTGAAATTCAAATATTTTCATGTGATGACATTGAATTTTTAATGCATTATGCTTGTCAGTGGTCAGAATCAAAGTCATTGAAACTTTCAAATTGCAAGGGCCACATGAACCCATGGGTTTTGATGCAGGACTTTGGCTCGATGGACTTAGTTTCAGCTTTCTGAGGCAACTCAAAGAGCTGTTGATATGAGGGGTATTAAGTGGGTTACCTTCACTGAGGTCCCCTAGAATGTAGACAAGAGTTTGGGGCTGAGACAAAGACTGTCATCAGGTGCCAAAATCTTCAATAAATATTAATAAGTGACCCAGAGATTCTGTAACTAATTCTATTACAAAAACTTGTATGTGTGTATTTTAAAATCAAAGCAAGCATTATCCTTAAATTCCAGATTTGTGAGGTAACAGGAGTGTATATAGAAAATTATTCAACTAAAATTTATTGAATATTGGGTACCCTTCTAGGAGGTTGGAATACATTAGGAACAAAGCAATGATCTATGTCCTTGTGGAGCTTACATTCTAGTTGGGAAAATGCAGACAGGAGACAAAAAACATACACAGTTGTAATGTATTAGAAAGTGATAAATATATGAAAAAGTAGAGCAGAGTTGTGGATGGTTGGATGTTGGTAAAGATTTTCCTAAAGGATTTAAAAAAAGAAGGGATGGTTATCAGAGTATGCAGGTTTGATGTAGGTTGGTTCGTGACTTTTTGATGTAATCTATTAAAATTTTTAATATGTTAGGGAATGTGCAGTATTTGATTTTTTGCTTCAACTTTGCCATGTGTCTGCTACAAAGGCGGAACATCTTTTGTCATGTAAACAATGCTAAGCAATTATTTTGTGCTGAAATATTTGTTTCTTAATAGATTTTCTGAGCGATCCATTCTGTTTCAAAATATTTTTTCAAGATGGGTTTTCAGAAATTGAAATTGTGGTAGGTGAACTAAGTTTTGATACATCAAAAAGGTGATGTAGACCAATGAAGGATCATAGAAGATTTATGAAAACAAGGAAATATTTTATTTCAGATTGTAGTACTTAAAAGTATATAATTGAATAAAGATCTAAAGCCTATCCAGAAGTTTAGAGATTTCAGTTAGAGAAAAATGTCAAGAGAAAATTTAGATAAGTAAAAGAATTTGGAGACTTAACTGCCTCTTATTTTTTT